>NC_135498.1:11994012-12205577 GCF_052857255.1 Amblyomma americanum | reverse complement strand
AAACTGTTTACGTGGGTTTCCCCCATTGTGTGGGAGCACGTGTCCTTCTACACAAACGAATCATTTATTACGGGAGAAAGGAACCCCCCCTCGGCTACTGTGCGCGCGCGATCCCGCATCTCCATTCGACGCCTTCGCGCTCCCACCAGAAACAATCGCTGCGGGTGCTGCGCGAACGGAAATCGCATTAGGCGGGCAGCTTGGCACCGCGTCGTGTTTTGTTGACCGGCTCGACACGGCACATACATCGCTATAGCACGCACACCCGTGTAATACACAACTGGGAAGCCAGTAGCCGTCCCTGGCAAACGTCGCCGTCGGTTCCCTTGCCGCTCTCTGTTTTCCACCCTAAGTGGGGGTGACTAATGGTGATTCTTAATCAGGCTCACTTCCCTCCCCATCCTCGACGCCTGCACGCGTGTTAGTGCACACGGCTCTTCCGGGTGCCAGCAGGGCGACCTCGATACATGCGGCCGACGTGGCGAGGCCCGAACGCACGAAACAGACAGAGGCGTGCCGGGAGTGAAGGACCCCGGTGGCGCCATGCACTGGCGTTGATAATTAAACGATTTATAGCTTCACAGTCGACTGGCGCGCGACTGTATAATTGAGGGGTTAACCAAGGACAACTTAACCCCCTCCCCCTTTCATGCAAGTTTTTGTGAAAACTGAGAATGCAACGGAAGCGGTGGACCGAAAATTACAAGGTTTAAATTCTGTGACTGTAAGAACGTCTCTTCTGTGCCGGAAAAAAGCACGTCTCCCCGTACCTCAAAAGGATCTGCTGCCCTTGGGATTGTATCGCTATGTGTTGAGTTAGTTTCCTTGTTTTATTGACAGCAAAATACTAATACCCCCTTGGACGGAGCTCTGCCACTAACTTTATAAAGCAGAGTGTCCTTGAACAATGGCGTAACAGCCTCAGTGAGAGGAGCTACGAACGTGCGTGGACTGCGCTCTTCAAGAGGTAGAAGTGAAGGCCGTAGTCATTGCCGACTGCTGGGCACTCTGTACACTTGAAAACGGGAAGATGCTCGAACAGGCCAACAGGCACCGAGAAAGTTTTTTTTTTTTTCATTGCTTCCTCGCATCCTTCTCTCTTGTACGGACGTACTAAGCTTAAAGAAGAGACGGAGTCAAGATCATTACACAAGGATAATTATTTTGTCTCCATTGCCTTTTCTGAAGCTTGAGGCAAGGTTAGCAAGTATGAACCAGATTCTGTAGGCAGCGCCCACCGGTCACGTGCAACCTGCTTGTTCGTCCTCAGAATAGACGGCGTGGTTCTGACAATTCACCTAGTGGAAATATCGGGGACCGGCCTTCCGCCCCGCACTCCCACTTCGCGGATGCAGCGTTCCCGCTCACTAACCGCGGAGGGGCACGTGCACAAAGCGTGAATATTCATATGTTATTTATTACACTTGCAATTAATACACAGAGCGGGCCAGCTAGCTACAAAACATCAACGAGGCATTCATCGGAAGTAGAAGGCTACGTAAGAAGGGCTTCCGACTTACCGGCTGGGGCAGGGGCGCGACTTCGGAGGTATCGGCGGCGACCGTTTGCATGCGCCGACAATGGCGGCCGGGTCTTCCCGTGCGCGCAGCCTTCTTGGGGCAAAGCCATCCTCAATCATTTGCTGGGGAAGGTGCCGAGAGCGCGCATTTGCTGCACTCGCTTCGCTGCCTGGGACCATAAGTCCAGCGGCAAGGCACAACGGATCTCCGTGCGCCGGCCGCGGAAGGTGACCAGAGCGTGCAGCTGCAACCGCTCGTGACGCTGGGCGGATCCCGAAAAGACTCTCGCCGGCTCTGCGGAGTTTCGCGTAACCTTCGAGGTGGCACTCCCGTCGCTGCTTCCGCTTCCCCCATAAGGAAGACTTCCCTCCTCGCCCAGCCGGTGCTGTCCTGACGCACGATGATGCAGATGGTCGGCCGCGTCGAAACGGAGGGGGAAACAGGCTTTCTACAATCTATAAAGGCGACCGGCGATATCACTGCAGGGTAGTTAAGCACGTGCCTTATGCAGTAGCCAGATGATTCCTTAATCAATGGACTCGGCAGTGAGCTGTCGCTATCTTATCAGATTCCTTCATTGAGCTTGTGTTGGTTCAAAGCGCTACACAACTGGATCTCGTTGAAATATATCAGATCTTCATCGCGAAACACTAAGCATCATGCCTGAGGTCAATGACCTATAAGCGATGCCCTCAGGAAGATAAAGGCACGACGCCGCTAAAAACGAAAAGAGGCTAGACAAGCAAAAGAACCAGACTGTCATGTGACCAGCTGACAAGATAAGCTGTCAGCAGGGCTCGCTTCACTGCGCTTATGTCCAATATATATGCGCCAGGCAACAGCACTTGGAACGTCATGTCCCAGTCGAAAGCATCAAGCAAGTTTAAGGCAGCGGAATGGAAAGGACAACGAGCTTTGCGGAGAATGTCGAGCAAAATGTGGTTTCAGCTAGGCGGTTACTGTTTATTTGACCCGGTATATTAAGGACTTTGCACGTAGAGCCTCGTAATACTAAAAAAAAAAGACCAATCTGCAACGCTCACAACTTACACTAACAGCGCTTTCCGCAAGCCATCCGCTACTCTAAAGTCACGCATTGCACGCCAGTTTGTGAACACAGTAAGTTGCAAGCCCTGTGGCGAGGTATGCACAGCTCAGGCCATTTATTTATGTACTTTAAATGCCCACTTCTGCAGCAACCATTTTACAGGCGATGAACTTGTTCGGGCTAGGTTCCCCGCTTTAGTACGTGCATGTGCAGCAAATCGTGATGCACACCCCAGCAGAGGATGTATAACTGCCACAACAACACTGCGGCCTTGTCGCAACATGATTAACCTTAAACTATTTAAAAGAAAATATTTTCAGCGCCCCATTAGAGATGCCGATGAAGTAGAAGATTTTAGTGTAGAGGAACACAGAGTAGCAGAAAACAAACGTGGCCGGTTAGCCTTGAGACTTGACTCCTGCCTTTGCTGCGGTACTGGGGTCAATTTCAGGTTTAAAGGCGCCAGTTGTCTGCAGCGTTCGATAGAGCCACATGTTGTGTAGCCCTACCGCGCACGATAAACTTGCCGAAAACATCAGGATGCCGCAGATGGCGTCCCCCATCCGATAGACTTCCTTCAAACGCCCCTGTCCCCAGTCCCACCAGGTGAAGTGGTCATCCATCAAGTACCCTTCCAGCTACGCCAGGCAGCCATAGTCTCCGCACTCATCAACCTGCCTCCCCAACGGCGCGAAAGAAACAAGAGCGTATACGTGCTGCCCTTGATGGAAACGCTGAGTGTCTGCCCCTCCCGTGCGTCCGCTTCCTATGATGGGAACACTGTCCGCCTCACTCCCGGCTCTTCGAAGAGACACGCTTCAACCCACACCGCGACCAACTCAGCGAGTGGGCAGCGCTGTCGCAAATTCGCCCCCAGCTATCCCCCCCCCCCCCCCCCCCCCCCCCCCCATATCCCAGCGCTAGCGCGAAAACAGCGTACCACGCAGCCTGGGGTCCGCGCAGAACCGCCTCCCGAGTCCGTCCGTACCAATTCTGCATTTGTTCTGCTGCTTTGTGTGCACACTTAACGCCTTTATGCTGACACTGGTCTCACAGCGAGAGCAGCCGAAAAGGAAGAAAAGAAGGGCGAAAGAAACAAGAACACTACAGGCAAATGTAAGGGGAACGAGGGGGGGGGGGGGGGGGGGGAAGAGGCGCCGACTGCTCACCGGAAAGCCCGCGCGACCACACAGCGTCCTCGGCGCACAGTCGATGACGCACTCCGCAGGAGAGCCCGGCGCGCGTCGGGCGTTGACAGCGCCACGCAGTCCGGCAGCCGCGCGTCACCCGTCACCACCACTGTACTAACACTCCCCGAAGCCATGCGCACGCACTCTTCCCAAGTGCTGCAGCGTACATGATCGTGCGGTATGGATGAAGCGCAATTAGCTGCTGGAGTGCAACTGTAGTCGACGTACAGGCTCCAAGTGTTGGCTTAACTCACCGTCATAAATGATGAGGAGCTGCTCGTTTTTAGCGTCAAATGCGTTTCCGTAATTATGCTCCCTCGATGGCGTACTTAACACGCTCTTGCAATGTTGAATTAAGGAATTTCATTACGAGTGGAGAGGTTAGCCTCACCGTAAGCCTAGCATGTAGTTCACGACAATAAATGCTAAGACGGAAGTGCCGCAAGCACCGCGCAGTTTGAGGCAGTAAGCGCAGAAGTAAGAACACACGATGAACTGCTCAAAAAAGCATTGTACGAAGTATCACCACCAAGGACACCAGAAAAAAAAAAGAAACCCGGAACATGAGAACCACGATAGCACGCAGTTCGGTAAGTGTCCCGCGCGGAAACAAATTAGACGCCTGCGTAGCAGACTTTAAAGCCATATATCGACCTGTTAGTGCCGTCTCGTACAAAGAGCGCTGCCTGGTTTAGAACTCTCTAAATTTCCTCGTATCTTTTTTAAAGATGTACGTGACGTTTATTTTTAGCTACACGAGTGCACTGTTACTTTAGCTGAGAAAAGTTTCATCATCATCATCATCATTCATCATTTATTTACCCTTAAAGGCCCTTGGTTTAGGGCATTACATAAGGGGGGGAGTAGTCGTTACATATACAATGGTACAACAAAAATCAATACAAAGTGCAGGGTTCTTGTTAAACATCAACATCATTACAAGCATCAACACTAATAAAGACACAGCTGCTCAAGAACAACTTGGAAAAAAAAAAAACAGACGCATACACATTCAAAAACACGGCAAAATATCTCAGCCCTTAAAATTTGCTATTAATAAGTGCCTGAATTTATTAGGTTCTACTTCAGTAACTATGCACCCTGCTTGAACTGGATCATATATTAAGTGAAAAGATTGCTGCTTTACCTCGGGGGGGCAGAGCGAATCTTGGTCACTGAGCACTAACGCAACCTTAACACAGATGCCGAGTGATTCAGTACGCCCAAGCTCCAGGATAAGCGTCAGGTATGACTGTATCAGTGTTTTGAGACCACTGTGTAGCGTGCAATTTCTGCACTGCAAACGCTGTCGCGCCCACAACACAACCGACGCCACCGCTCGCCAGGCAGCGAAGGCAGTGAGCTAAACACGGACTAGCCAAGGTTGGTCCAACGTGCTATAACTATACTTCAGGTGTTGCCAGCCCAACGCGTCCTAATATTCGTGTCCACACCAGGAAGTGGCAATGCCTCGGTCGCGGAGGGGCGTCGCCAATTGAACACCATGCGCACGGTCCCGCAAGGGTAGGTGTCAAGGCCCGCGCCGAGGCACCGACATCCGGTCCGGATGCGATGGAGGGAGAAGAACCCCCAGAAGAGAGGCGAACAACCTATTCCATACGCACGCCTCTCCTGTGCATACATAACGCCTTTATGCAACAGAACGGTTGTTGCTTCGAGTGCGAAGAACAATCATGGAACCCAATCTGAACGCTTCACGGTGTTCTCGAGAAGGCGGAAAACAATGAAGAGAAAAGCGACAGTCTCTAAGTACGCCAAAGAAAAGAAAGACAAATCAGAAAGTCGAGCCCCTTTCTTCGCTTCTGTTTCGGGACCTCACCGGAAAACAGTCTCTCCACAGCTGTATAAACGTGGCTCCAAGAATAGGTCGAAAATCGCGACCGCTTTTTCTTTCCTCACTTCTGTCTTTCCCTCTTTCTTCGCTGCTGTGGCGGAGAAACTTGGCCACTGCATGTTCAACGTCGGGCGCTCCTTTCGTTGTAGTAGATGTATACCCCGGTTAAAACAAAATTAGCTTTGTAAAAGTGCTGTAAGGAGAACGTAATGGTAATTCGCCTCGGCTTACTGGCCGTGTTTGGAACCGCATACCTGAACGCTTTCGAAGGTAACGCCGAATATGAGGAGTAAAAGTTCTGAGAGAAGATTGCGAGCTACAACGATTCCCTTTTTTGATGATTTCATGCTAGCCGGCGTTCTCCTCAAGAATTTGTCAGCAGAAACCAGACTGATTCATGAAAAACGTGCATTCCAGCGAAAAACCTGCGTATTCCAGTGGAAAACCTCCATATTTCAGCGTAAAACTGGCATTCAAATGAAAAACCAGCTTTCCAGCAAAAACCTGCACTCCAGACTCCAGTCTCGCGAACAGCACGAACCGGCACTTGTCACAGTTTTAACTCTGTACAGTTGCACACTTAAGCAATTACCGGTCCTATGAGAGAAATAGTAATAATAATTGGATTTTGGGGGAAAGGAAATGGCGCAGTATCTGTCTCATATTTCGTTGGACATCTGAACCGCGCCGTAAGGGAAGGGATAAAGGAGGGAGTGAAAGAAGAAAGGAAGAGGTGCCGTAGTGGAGGCCTCCGGAATAATTTCGACCACCTGAGGATCTTTAACGTGGACTGACATCGCGCAACACACGGGCGCCTTAGCGTTTTTCCTCAATAAAAACGCAGCCGCCGCGGTCGGGTTCGAACAATATGATAGAAATATTTTAAGAAGAAAAGAGAAAACAGAAATAAAACACATGTGTGCACATATTTCTCGAGAGTCACATAAGCTACGAGGGTCAGTCACGTGCGGTGCGATGTAAGCTTCCATGTTTGGCGTCGCTACTACCTTGAGAATCGGCCGTGGGAGAAGACCCTCGCCATCTTTCACGATGAAAGCAGCAAGCAACGGGGGAATCCGCGGCCGCCCGCAGACACGGACACCGTCAAGGGTGGCCGCAGGAACCTATGGAGAAGGTCGCTGAGCCGCGAACCGCTTCTTCCGGGCGCAGGTCTGTGACCGCATACTAAAACGGCGCGCCGATTGTGACATCGCTACGGTCTATTTACAAGCTGGCGATTCGGCGTCGCCGCAGGACCACGGATGGTGACAGGTCGGAGGAAAGCGGATAAGAGAGATCTTTGCGCTTGATAAGCGATGAAAGAAAAAGAACAGCGAAGGCGACAAGGACCCCCGCTGACCAAAGGGGAGGGGGTTTCTACCGACCTCCCCGCGCGCCGCGAACGCCATCTCATTAGCAAGAAAGGTTCGCCGACCACGCGTATTGTAGCTGCTGTTACAATATGTTGTGTGCGCACAATGTGATCATCTCGCGGTTTCTGCAATACGATGACGTCCGAATATATGCTCCAGCGAGTTAAGTTACTAGTGCGCGCTTATGACATGCGGTATAGTTATGATTTCTGGGGCCGACCATGCGTTCGCTCTGTGCATCATGTCTTCTTTGATAATCCCTCATTACTGAACTCCGCTAGTTTCACGCAAGGGGTAATGGTCCTGTCTGAAGTTCTCCTAAGGACCGCAGCGGTGGCCGAGTGGTTGAGCATCCGCCTCGCATGCGGGAGGTGCGGGGCTCGATCCCCAGTGCCGCCGGGTACCCACCGGTGATACAATGGGTGCAAGCTTTCCTCTGGTCTGGTGCTCGGCTTCTTTAGGGTGAAATGCTTGGGAAATTGGTCTTTGACCCCACCTTGAGAAATGGAAAATACCTTGTGCCATGGCGCTATTTGGCCGAAGATGTCCTTGCACTATAAAAATCCATAATCATCATCAAGTTCTCCAAAGGCTTAGGCTAAACAATATGTAATATACCACGCCCAGTTTGCGTTGCTTAGGTAGTTAAACACGCGGTTATCTCACTCACTAGAATTAAGCTGCATCGAAACGCTAACACTTTTACGCATCATTTCTATGCGCCAATTTTTATTCTTGCGAAAAATCGATTGTTTGGTTCTTTGCGGCTACATCGATGTTTGTTAGGCAGCAAAATATTAATTGATTGCGTCTTTCGCAAAACTGGATTGAAAAGTGAAACATTTTATTCTCGCCTCTGAATTCAAACTCGTGACGTCAAGAGAGAAAAGAACTCCGTGATCAGCGTAAGGAAGTAAATGGTGGTGTAACCTAGCCTCCGAGATCTGCATTTTTCGATCTTGACAGCATTGCAGCTGGCTTAAGAAAACAGCCGCTGGAGGTGACACCTGCGTTTCATATATCAGCCTCTTCTATCCCATAAATGTTGCGTTTTCAGTGAATGTGTAGTCTCTGTTTATAGAACGCGGCAATTCGGTCGATACAAGTTCGATTTAATTTGTTCTCAGTGTGCCACGCAGTAGGTATGTAAGTGTTGTGTTGTGTGGTGTCGTGTCTGTGTCGTGCTTTATGGCACATAGGCAACTAAGGCCATCATGCGCCAAGGACAAGGTATAGGAGAAGCTTTTTGTTGAATTTCATATAAATGTGAAAAATCATTGGTGGTGCAGAGGGCCTAAAACGTTAGTACTACCTAGTGATCACACAGAAAAGAAATTTTAGAAATGAACACTAGTAAAAGTTTTATATAGGGTTGGGTAACCTCAGCAACTATCCTTGGGTGGTCAAGGATATCGTCGGCATAAATGTGAATAGCGTTTATCATTACACCACAATGTGGAAAATGAAAAAAAAAATTCTTGTCCTGGCTTGCAGCTTCCTGCTATGGTCCTAATCAGCCTAAAAAAAGGCGTACGGTCAAGACGACGGCAATCATCACCACACGCTGAGAGCATGCGAAATTGAATGGTCGTCACCAAATTACCGAATAATTTGATATTTCTGCACTCAAGTTTACACCTGAGCGGGACAAGAGCGATAAAGACACAACAGCGCACTATAAGCCAAACGGCACTACAGCTACACTCCGCTTATTAGAAACATTTCCTAACGGAATCCATCCAACGAAAACTGCCACGGGCCGCAGGCGGCGATGTCCGGGTATCACGTCCACTTGCAAGACCGAACGAGCGCGAGAAGAGAGCGGGGCTGCGGAGCCACCGCAGCCTGTTAAGACAAGCGCGAATAGATTTATAATGGCGGCTAAAAGATAGCGCGGGGCGCCGCCACTCGAGAAGCGAGGAAAGAATAAGCCGCGCCAATCGGGGCTTCGCTGGAACGGGGGGGGGGGGGCTCATCCTTCGAGGCGCGTGGAGAGAAAAAGTTGAAAGAGGAAGTCTAATGAGCGGCTATAAATTTTCTCGGGCGCAGATTCGGAGCGCCGATGCGGCACGCTCACGCCACCATTATACGTCCATGTAGGTCGGTGGTGCGGGGGGGGGGGGGGGGGGGGGGGGGGGTGTAAACGGTATGACCCCGAGGGGGGGTCGAACCCGAAAGGCGCGATATCACGCCGGTGACGCTGTTTGGTGACCGTATAATGTATATGTTGCACCGCGACCGCAAGGCATGCTGCGGAGGACGCGGTTAGTGTTGCTGTTGTTGCCCTCTTGGTTGTCTATAAGGGGTGCGCGGTTCGGAGATTGCACGCAGGAACACCGAGAAATTGCCGCCGTTGGCCCGGCGTCAACGATGCCAATCTATTCGACTCGGATCTTCGTTCGCTGCTGCAGCATCGAACAGCGTGTGCCTTCGGGACTAACACAACAGGTTGTTTTTAGCTTTTCCATTTTAATTTCTTCGCAAGTTGATTGGGACCAGCAGCCGGATCCATGAAACTGGTGGTATACGTGTATAAGACTTCGCCAGTAGAGCAGCGGAGCAGCATCCATCAATCTCTAAAATCTGTGTCAAGTAAGGAGAACTCTTCCCCACACCTTTTCAGGCCCCTTCGTCTCTATGGGTGCCGTATGGGGTCTCCACAATACGGCTGAGAGCCGAAACCTTGTGCCTGGTGACTTCTGGAAAAGAGGTTACTCGATAGGTACGTTGAAAATGTATACTGTCGCATGAAGCTCGCGAAAAATTGCTCCCGCAAATAATTTAGGCAAAATGTCAACTAAACGCGTCAAAAAAAATGTTTACGTCGAGCTCTTGCCCTCTCGATGGAATCTGTGAAGACGAGTGACAATCCTAACAGCTGTCAGATTTTGATGGCGTTTTACGAATCAAATTCAGCATTCGCCACGTAAACTGGGTGAGTTAGGTCCTGGTTGAAGGGTGCGGGGTTAGGTAGGCGTGTACTTTGTAATTTACAATGTCTTCTTTCAGGACCAGGAGTTATTAGTGTTTTCTGCCACGGTTGGTGCCGCGAATGTAGTCCATGATATCCGTTTGCAGGGTCGGAAAGCTTGCACATGTACGGGGAAGGTGGACCACAATGTGGACCGCAATCTCTGTTCGCGGATTTTAGGATCCCGAAATATTCCCAAACCGAGACTTCAGTGCATTTCGGGAAATATTGAGCTGGCGAGAAATTATGTAGATTATAGTGTGCAACGTTAAATTTACGTACGTTGGACGTGCGCATATGTATACAGTTGAACCTCGTTACAGCGCAGTTGAAGGAGCCCGGCGATTACTTCGTTATAGCCGTAGCTTCGTTATAGCCCGTGTTGACCCGAGCTTCCAAGAGCAATCGTCATACCTTCGTTTATATCCATTACTTAGTTATGAGGTTCGTTAAAACAAGGTTTGACGTCATGGACACATATGCGCACATCCCGGCGCAAAAGTGGAGAGACCACGCGAATGGCGGTGACCTTTTCTCACTGGCGTAAAGAACACGTCGGGTTTAAAAAAAATTTGCACAGATGCTGAAATGAGCGTTCTTAAAGCTCTTGCAGAAAATACGCAGCTCTTTTTTCACGCAATTTGCACTCGTGGAAACAGAAATTCATGCGCGGTATTCGAGACCTCTGCTATACCTTTGTGCACAGGCCTCTTGCGCTCGCTGTATGCCTTCGGTATGCTAAACGACGGCAGAGAGTTTTCAAAGAATAATCTTGTGCCTCTCCAGATGTGAACGCTCAGCGCATTGCAGTACGAATGCGTCAGTGCTCTCGTTTATTCACTTTCTTATCTACCGGCGTATCAGCCGCCAAAGGGAGTGTTTTCTGAAGTAGCCCGCTTACGCGAGTTTCCGACACTCGAGCAAGGCCGGCACATCGTAAGCGTGTTTAAGAGCCCCAAGAAATACATGAGGGCAATGCAATGATGTGCTGAGTGTTTTCCAGTTTTCTCAGTGCAATAATAAAAAAAATACGAAGGAAAGAAAAGCGCGATTACTTGTAACTCGAAAGCAAATCGCTGTACAGAATGGGGCGAATTGCATGTGTGTGCTAATTCTGGTCACTGAACTCGCGTTGTCGTTTTTCGGAGTCCCCGTTTCGTGGAGAGCTGTAAAACGCTCGTACATCAAAAAGTCACAGCAGGCGAAAATTGATACAATTCCCGGTTTGCGTATATGATGTAGATTAGAAAAGCTCGCTAACCAGTAGGCAAGCGTTTCATTCAGCACAGAAGAGACAGTTGCGAATGTACAAGCGAGGCTGTCGGAAGGTAATGAGCTGCTACGGCTATAGTCAACTACTGGTCCAATTCTTTTATTTAACGGTAGTCGCAAACTATTTGCTTAATGCTCCACGCAGCTTGTTGCTTCCAGCTTTGATTTCTGATACTAAACGTAATACTAAGGTAATACTAGTTGCACCTGTACGCGCTTGATCAACAGAGTATAATTATCGGCGTACATCAGTTCTGCGGAACCGATCTTCCAAGTAATTTGTTAGGATATCGATCATGATTGGTTTATGATTTATTGAGGTTTAACGTCCCAAAGCGACTCAGGCTATGAGGGACGCCGTAGTGAAGGGCTACGGAAATTTCGACCACCTGGGGTTCTTCAACGCGCACTGACATCGTACATGATCGATCATGAGTAGACGTTGGTCAAATAAGAAGCTAAAAACCTTTCATTCCTCTTTTGTTTTGTTTTTCTCTTATTTCCCCGCTTTACAGCTTGTCAGAAAAGGATCTATAGAGATCACAGTCGCTGATCGCTGGCCTGACACGCGACGGTGCAGTGAGCCAGATGGGCACGGTCGATTCCGATCAGCGCTTATGAACCTCGCGAACCAGAAAGCCGCTAAGGACGAACTGAGGATAGGACGACGAATGTAAGTAAAACAACGAACGAAAGAAAACTCGACGACTAGTGTGATCGCCAGGACGTATAAAAGCGTCATCATCGCCGTAAGTAATACAAGGCAGGCGACGGAGCCGCACCGACTCCGAAACTGCGGGCGCTTGCTCCACACATCCTCATCTCAGATCCTTCTCCATCCAGCCCGCTTTCCGAGTGCACAAGTACCCGGTTCTCGGCGCGTCGCTCCGCTGCCATCTTCGCCGCCTCGGGCATGAAAGTCAAGTGGGAGGCGTTAATGTAGTTTGCGCCCAAAGCTCGCGGACCCGTGAAATGGAACTGGTGCGTGCAGCGACGTACACGGGGAGCCCCGACAAAGAACCGCCGCGCCAAGGTGGCTCAACACCAAGCGGAGCGCACGTATATAATGTATCTGCGCGCACCTTTCTGCACAACTCGCAGCGCTGCTGCATCCTGGTGTCGAGATGCGTGACACTCTTTCCTCGTATACAGGCTACTTCTCTTCAGCTTTTATTTTTCCCCCTTATAGCAGTGCCTCCCGCTCGTGAATTGTGAAGCATCCTCGTGGCCTCGCGTAACGCGGTTGCGTTGCAAAAGGGTCGACCTTGGCCATGATGCTCACTGGCTCGGAGAAGGCGTGGGCCCCACACACCCTAAGTCCCGTTCGTACAAGAAAAGCCGAGGAAACTCTGCCAGCGTCTTTACGTTTCGTGCCTTATAGCTGCGCATTGGCTAAACAGAAAGCGGACACGTTTCATGCTTCGCGACGCGTCCGTGTGGTTTACCGAGTGCTGTACCTGTTGGTTATGCCTGTTCCAGGAAATGGTTCGCTGCTGCGCACCTTGAAAAGCACTGGCGGCCTATATTTAAAGGTAACTTCGCGTCACCTGTAACTTGTTCGTCCCGTGTAGCTTTTATGCGCAAACGGATCAAGAGCGCATGAATTCGCCGGCGTTCTAAACGCGTCTTAGTCCATTAAAGCGTGGAGATTTTTGTATTCAGCATTCGCAAGAATTAGAGGCTGGGAGGAAGCGTGTGTTCGGATTCGGGCAAAGCCCGAGAAAGCATATGTTATGCGAATGTTGGCTATTGTAATGAACGATATGTAAGTGTTATACAGTACTTAGTAGAAGCGTGATTTTTGCCTCCGTGAGCATTAACTTCTCAAGGCTGCAGGCTGGTACGAAATACATGTCGGCACGCGGACAGAATCTGGGAAACCAGGAAACTGCTTTTTTTTTTTCTCCTCAACCGAGTCACAGTTGGGAGCAGCAATCGCGTCCGGAACCGGAAAAGAAAAGCGGCGTTTCCAAGTTTGCCTGACTGATTATGGGGTCCTAAATTAAGTTCTGTCTGTCATTTTTCCGCACTCTCAAAATAATTAAGATATTAGTGAACTGTAGGCATATAGGCATGAATTTTCACATTCTCTACAGCGATTGTTGCAAACGGGGCACTTTCGCTAAGATGTTCTCCTAACGCCATTCTCAGCACTTCCTTTGGAGCGTGTTCTGAGGCATAGTCGTGTTTCGCACTAAGAAGGCACAAACAACATGCCATTCCACATAGTGCAGGAAATTGTCTTTGTCGCTACAAGAATCCCCGCTTGGAAAGCATAGTGATCTGGTCACGCCGGTAACAACCTGTTATATTCTATGCTTCTGATCTATTTCACTTCTTAGCAGCAATTCAAATTCTTATGTTCGATTACGGGCCCCGGAAGGAAGTTTGGTAAAAGACAGCCTGTTCAATGTGGATATCGGTGTACACGACACATCTTCACTACAGCCATGTACAGATCGCAGATTAATGGACTGAAAGCCATAATTTGTGTTCATCGAATTCGTTAATTGCTACAAACCTGCTCGTTCTTTAGCGTATATCAAAACAATTTTCGCATTTCATTCCACAACAAAAAAGTAGCCTTCACTTGGGGCTTCATTCCAAACATGTGACCGATATACGTTCACATCGTGCTCCCTCCCCAAGATTTGGAGAATCAATCAATCAATCAATCAATCAATCAATCAATCAATCAATCAATCAATCAATCAATCAATCAATCAATGCATTTACCGACCCGTGAGCGCTGCTGTGGGCGCAGAAACATACGTGAGGATGTGAAAAATTCGGATGCTTTAAGGCAAAAACAACATGCCACTTTGCATAGCACCGCCAATTTTCTTTGTCGCTTAGAGAATCCGGGCTTGAGGGCTGGAAAGCATAGCGGTCTCATCATGCTGACAGAATACGGAAGAAAAGCTCACCACCAGGAACCTCTAGAGCACCACAAAATAAGCCATTCAGGTGAAGCTTACCTACAAGAAAAGAAAAGCAGAAATTCTTTTAGAAAACAGCACCATTTCATACACTAGAGCACACAACAAATGACAAGCACTAGTAGGTACGGCCGGGCTACTCTCCGACCTCGCTGCGACTGCCTCTACTCAGCTGCCCGTTTGCTGACGGCAAAATGGCTTTGTTGGAAACAAGAGGGAACCATCAATAGGGCTCGCAATACAAAAAGAAAAAACAAACGCGTTCAGCACAGATAGATGGCCAGAGCCCAGAGGGCCATTACGAGTTGTTTAAACGTAATCATGCACAAGCTAAAATGTATCCATCGCTGGCAGGCGTGAGCGCAACTGATGAAAGAAAATCAATCGAAAACAAGAAAAAGGACTCATTGGTCGGAGAAAGTGAATTTTCCTTGTTTGCAGTGCATTGAAAATGTAATGCTTGGATATCATTAAATATTCACTGTACAGCAAACATGCCCGCGCTGCCACAGTCACTCTGGCCTGCGGTATCTTCATTTAAACTAACAAGCATTTTTTCGGGGCAGCATCCTTTTCCGCGTAACAAAAAAAAAATGTTCAAGACTGTTCACTGCTGTCTTCTGTTTGTCCTGCTATGGGTCTAAATTTAAGCACGAGCTGCGTGCTTAAGTTTAGACAGCTTACAGCTGTGATGGTGATGCGCTTAGCAGGCATCAATCGCCGAAATTTTTTTCTTTATTTTTTTCTTTGCACTGATTTGACAGCAAAGACGGTCTAACTTTTCGAGGCTCAGTTCCTGCAGTTTAAATTGTTGGGCAGGCAGTTCTTGACAGCCAGCCCCCTCCCCCCCTCCTAAAAAAAATCAAGAACTGGCGCCGGGATTCCAAGAGAATGCGGCAAAATACAGTGGGTGAAAATAAACGCACCATATAGGAAACGCAACAAAAATCCAGAGACGTCTGCCGTCCTCACAATTCACTACAGCGCATCCATCGGTGCTTGCCGGGCCTCATCTCAGGAGGCACTTTTTCTTTCTTTTAACCTCTGCTCCAGATCAAGACAGCTGCTCCTATCCTTTTCTCTTCTCCCTCGCGACTCAGGCGTCCTTCAGTCAATTTGTCACGCCGAGAGGGCGACGAGCGAGTGACTGATGAGAGTGTCACGCGAAAAAGCTCTGCCTCTCGTTCCAGACCAGCGTATTCACCTCGCGCTGCAAATTCCACCCAGCTCCACACGCACACATATACTCGAAAGCTGCTGCAGCTTTCGTGTATATGCGTACGTGTGGAGCTACTCGAAAGCTGCTGCAGCTTTCGAGCATGTGCGTGCATGAGCGCAAGCTTGCAGGGTGATGCTTACGTCACAGGAAAAAGTCATTGGCCAAGAAAAGAACTATCCCGCAATAAGAACTTTGCATACATGTTCAATAAGAGCCGCAAGACAAGCTTCGACGTACAAATTAAAGAATTTTTGCAAACAGTAAAAGATGCCACCTTTGAGAAGCGGGCAAGCGCACTCGCGAAAATATCAGGAAGACATCGCCCAACTGTGCTAACACACTCCGTCAGCTGTAGAGCGCACTCCTCCGAGTGACCTGTGAGGCCAACTGCTCAGCACAGTGCAAGAGCGGAGCGCCCAGCACTACTATAGTTTAATGTTCCAGCTACTGCAGTGAGGTATCGCTAAAAGCAAATCCATCCTCAGTTTTAATAGCACAGCCACAATTTCTGTACAGCCCGATTTCCTGGTCAGCCTTGATGTCCTATTGGCATTTCATGATTAAATTCCTAACAAAAGAACGCTGTACACGAAGACAATTTCTTCAACTTCGTGTTGAAATGCTGCACGCACCCCTATGTCGTAAAACCGCCCGTGAAAAGACGTGTTCGCGTAGCATTTGGATGACTAGAAAGAAACACGAATTACGTACCGAGAGATCGCCACGCCAACTCTTACTGATATAGTTACGCACATAGCTAAGCTGCGTTACAGGAATCCAAGGCATTTGGTCTGAAGGGTAGGAAAGAAGTACCTGCAGCCAAGTAACTCCACTGGAGGAAGTACTTCCGCGTTCCAGCCGTTGCGGAACAAGAATGCGGGCCCCTCTCAAAGCTCTGACAAAATTAACGTGCGTTAAGGGCTGGTTATCTTCCTGACATGCCCTCCTCAGTCTGCAGGGGAAGCTGACACGACATGCCCACCCAGGATGTCAGCCAGCCAGCGCCGTATCAAGTAATCTCTGCGGCGTCGGGAGAGGAGGTGTTATCTCATTCTCGCGAGGACGACAAGACGAATTCTCCAGCCAGGCTCTACACAGAAGGAGCAGGGGGGAGGGGCGGTTGCTTCCACCGCTCTGAAACCGAGGCTGGCGTGTCTCGAGCGAGCACCCCACGTTCGGCGCCAGGTCTCCGGCGCCGGCAAAACAGGGGCGACGGCACGCTGGCGTCGACGCTAAGACTGCAGCGGCGAGGCTACTTCGCCCAGCGTCTCATCGGCCCACGGCATCCGGCGCCTTGGAGGCCCGGCGGTGAGGAGGAAGGAGGCGAGGGTTTAAAGAAGAACAGCAGAGACGGGCCCATAGTCGACTCACGCCCGGCGACACATCGCGACTTTTCACTCTCTCTCTCTTCGCGTCTTCTGGAGAGACAGCGCTCTTGGAAGTTGACCAAGGAATTCCGAGGACGCCCCCGGAAGGAGCAGAAGAGTTCGCCGAGGAAGCGAGACACTGCTTCTACTGGCCTATACGCGGCACTGGGGGCCGCGTGCCACGCGCGTTACGCCAGGCGCCAACCGCAGAGAGGAGGTCGTTACTACGAGCCGGGAAGCGCGGAGCGGTAGCCCGACGCAATTAGCCAAGTATCATTATCTGGTCACCGTGCCTTGTTTGAAAGTTCTCCTGCACTGCCCGTGTTATACCAAGTCCATGGCCGACGATGTTAAGAGACGAGGGGAATTTCGGCTAATATTAAGTCTATAGGACGACGGCCCGGGCAGTGTCAGTAGCACGAAGCTTATGGCAAGACCGAATGAATAGGTGTTATTTATGCTGATATGAACAAAGGAATCTTGTTGCTCGTTAGGGTACACACAACAGAAGCCAACAGTCTTTGAAACGAATAAATGCAAAAGGAAATATATTTTCTTAATATTAGGAGAATTGAGCATATCGTATTTTTGACGTGAAAACACGCGTTGGTGAGAGCTGGCTCAAGCTCTCATTGATGCTGGCAACTTAATTTCTCTGAAGAAGAGCCTACATTTGAAACATGCCCTAATTATCAAGTTAATTATACGCTAGGCCGCGCTCCGATAAGCAGTGCGATAGCGACGGGAATTTTACTCTTTTCAAGCTTTCAATTGTTAAGACACTGCGTGTAGGAGGGACATGCCCCGACAAGGAAGGAGTCCGAGAGAAGTGAACGGTCGCGATTGCGCAAAAGTGCGAACAGCTAGCCTGCCTCTCCGTAGTCGCAGTGCACTCCTCACTTTAAGGCCGAGACCCACACCCGGCTTCTGCCTTTACTTCGCGGCTGTCTCGAAATGCCTCATCGTCTACTCGACAACGGCGTACTGCGAGCGAGCTTGTAAAGAGCTGCCTCTTTGCTTTGTTCGGGGCGCGGTGTTGACTCACCGCATGCGCAATGCTGCCGCCCCTTTCCGGCCGACTCCCCGGTCCACGACTCGACAGCGTGTCCCGCTGTTTCTGGTTTTATTTTGACGCGCGACACAATGCGAGAGTGAACTGAGAAACACACTCCAGTGGCACAGTTTAGAAGCGCGACCCACTTTGTCTAGCCGCCTGCTTGTCAGGCCCCTTGAAGGCATAGCTCAAGAATCGCACTGTTCCTGGCTACAGTTTGTGGCGTCGAGCTCCCGATATATAGCTTAAACTAAATGCCTCCATCTTAGAGGGCATCTTAAAAACCTTATATCTTGCGAAAGATTAGTGTTCAAGACAGACCTATGCCATCGTTTGAATGAATGAATGAATGAATGAATGAATGAATGAATGAATGAATGAATGAATGAATGAATGAATGAATGAATGAATGAATGAATGAATGGCGATTACGTGAGCGCCATGTGTGCGCGCTCATATCTCATGCGTAGCTAATGGCGAGTGACAGGAAATTGTACATGTAAAGCGTGCAGGAATCAATGAACTCAGTACCGCATTTACTAAAATACAAATAGTTCCGCCGCCCGTCCAGTAGGAAGCCCTCCAATGGCGTTTTTCAAAGACCACTTGCATCTTTGGAACGTTAAGCTCCGTGCGCGTACCATAGTGTAACATCATACAGAATATCGTGAGTCGTGACATACATAGCACAACATACACAAGGAACTTACGGTACCGCAGCCCGCCATGAGATTACATGCCACAACACACACAAAAAACAATATACCATAAAATATCATACCGTACTATATCTTGAAACGTCAAATACTTTGAGAATAAAAAAATACCATATGCTCACTTTTTATAGCATTTGCGCAGACAAAAGAGGACCTGACCGAAGCATTTTAATGTATATATTTTTTCTCCCATATCTCTGTTCGGGAGTGGTTAGAAACATTGACACGATACGACTTTTCTTTAGTTTTGTTGCAGAACAAATTCACTTCTTCTGTACGCACTTTGGTTACGACAGACGAGCGCATGCATCTTGAGCTGCAGCAGCAGATGTCCGCACTGTGCAATGCACGATGCTACGAACAATCTTCAGGCGGCTAATAATTGCCTTGCTCACATCTGGCCTGCACAAGCGCTTTAAGACGCGTCAGCACAAAACAGAAATTTTTATGCATTAGCAAGTCACTGTTGCCAAGAAGGACGCCACCCAACGATCTCGATTAATACATGCACATTGACAGCGACCTCCGGCTTCTATTTAAACCCCGTCGCCGATGGCTTCACGGCAAGGCTGCCGTGTACTGCGGCGTGCTGCAGTGCCGGTGCACTGCGCCTATATTTAGGCCGGCGCGCGCAGCACTCGATATCGATTCGCTGGCCGCGTCTCGGCGAGGCCGCAGTCAGTCGCGCCAGGTGGGCAGTGAGCTGCGGGGAAGCTGAGCGCGCAGTGCGGCGGTCTCGGGGCCCGGGCGCGGCCTTGCGGCGTCAACGACGGAGGAAGAAAATAAAATCACAACCCCAGCACAGCGGGAAGGATTCGCGCTGTTTTTTCCGCCGGCGCGGTGAGTCACACGAAGAGACCTGGAGTAAGGGAGTTCGTGCTAGCGATGGTCGCACACGAGAAGCTCGTTTAACGCGAACGTTGCCGTACAGATGCAAGGACAATGTCGCAATGGCTACGTAAGGACGCATTCTAAATTGCCACCCGTATCTGAATACAGTAAAGCGTAGCCTTCGTCGCGCGCCTCTCTGCTACTCCTTGCTTGTTTCTTTTAATGTTCGTCAGCCCACACTTCCGGCAGATGTTAAGGTTCGGACAGAGAGCTATGTAGTTAGTTGCACTTATTTTTTCTTTCCAGTTTTATTTATGTTTGTGCTTTTGGTTGAAATGATCTTAACACATTGCTTTACTGGTGTATTAGAACAACAAAAAACTTACTGAAAGGACTGCAGCCAATGCCTCGGGTAACCAAATGTCGCGGTCTTATGCGACCTGCATAAATACTGTAGGTCTTTTTTTTTTCCATGGTACTGTCCACCGCAGAAGCAGTACGCCAACAATTATAAATAAAAAATTTAAGAAATAGTACAATTTTATATACTCTTTTTCTAACTGCAAAGCCCAAATATGAAAACGAGAGGAATAAAAAGATTCATGGAAAATGGTAGCGCTAAACAAAAGGGGACGATATCGAAGAAACACATGCTACACGACAAGCGCTGAACTCAGTGCTTGTCCTGGAGTTCATGTTTCTTCGATGTCGTCCTCGCTTCTTTTGCGTTGCAGTTTTTCACGACGAATGACCGACCAGCAATTTTTTTTTTGTCAGGGAATACGTTTATCATTTATGTAATTCATCCTCCGAGTTCCCTGCCAAATCACGCGCGGCGCCTGCGCTAGAATTCCATGGCACCACCGTTGAGCAGTTCCACTCCTCGCTAGCTCTTCTTCCATATACGTTCACGGAGTAACTAGCCAACGAGGGGCGGCGGCAAACCACCCGAAGCAAACACGGCTAACGGAAATGCCTCGTCCATCATTTGCGGCCTCCGCGCGAAGCAGTCACGCCGGCAGCCGCAGAACGCTTTCCGAAGGATGCGTGTAAACAGCCTACCGACCGTTGGCTTGCTGCGGAACATGGTCAGGTATGACCGCGAAGCGATGTGCAATGGCAGCATGAAAGCAGGCCAAAAATCTCACACGCATTGTCGTTGTTACCTCGACGTACAACTTCGCATCCCCCCCCCCCCCCCCCCCCCGCCTTTCATAACTGCGCTAAAACCATGGCAGTTGACTTTAGTGGTCTAAATCGGTGGGATGATGTCAGTTTTCGGCACACCGTTGCTGCTGCCTGCGCTGATGCGTAGCCATCTGATGCGTAGCGTATCTGAAAAGTCTACATAGGTTCCTTTTGTACGCCTTAGTAGCAATGAATGTCTTATCACAGTGCTCAGTTTTGGACACTGTGTCCCATCTAGCAATACTTTTGTCTCTCGTTCCCTGGAACGTAATATCTTATAAAGCACATTGTTAACATAAGGGCAGGATGATGGGCCTCCAAATCACTATCTTATCGCGAAAAATGGACTCAAAAGGTTTGTGTAACGGAGCTGGCAGTAATTTCCAGTTGCTATCACGAACACAGTGCGCTCGCGTTTGCGCTGGGACCGAGCACGCAGGTCTCTCTCAGAGAATCATTTCACAAGAAAAAAAAAAGAAGACTCTCCACCGGAAGTGCAACGCGTTTCTTCGTGACACTGACACCGCCCCAGAAGAAGGAATGACGTGCTTATCACAAGCCGTTATCTTTTCCCGCCGTCCGGGGCGAGTGTATGAGGCAAACACGTCAGAAAGGGAAGCGCCTACCTGGAGCAA
Source organism: Amblyomma americanum (assembly GCF_052857255.1). NCBI lineage: Eukaryota > Metazoa > Arthropoda > Arachnida > Ixodida > Ixodidae > Amblyomma > Amblyomma americanum. Next base: position 12,184,399 of record NC_135498.1, on the reverse strand, counting down.
CAACCAAGCACCCATGGTCCGCGACAACAGTCTCATATCGGTCGCACCGGAACTGAGTTCGACTCGATGTTTGCCGACGTTGTTCTCGCAGCTACCACGAAATAAGCGGTCCGTGCTTTGTTTATTTGGATCTGTTGTGGGAGCTCAGCACTGTACGCCGCTATACTGTGTCAGATCTTCGCCAACACTATGTAGCAAGGACGCAATTGGTTCTCGCCTTTGATGCCCCCGTTGTATGGTCTCACGTCAGAGGAAGAACCATTCTCACGCAGTCCTATTTAATAAAGAAAGTTCCAATATTTTTTTTAGGAAGAAAAAGCCAGATCAGTATTTCATGGATATCAGCCTATATTTGTACGCATCCTGTATCCCTTTATCTCTCTCTTGCCCTCATCTTATAAATCTGAATAGCTCATAAGTCAGGATGCTTGCTTGGAAGTTACGGGCCGTAGATTTTTCATTTTACCCATCTCTCCTCCTCACACACGCGCACTTAAGGGCATCACTGTCCTTGTCATTCACCAGCGTGCTCCCCACATGGATAGAAAGGAAATCTTTTTAAAAACTTCGAGGTCCAAAAATGGCGTACCAATTTTCTTCGTGTTAGTACTTGGTCTCTTTTAAATGATCATTACTTAATTATTCGAAACAGCGGCTGTTCTTAGAGTATTTATTTACTTGTTTGAAGCCTACCGTATCCAACTCTGGGGATCGAGTAGGCCCCGAATTGGAGTAATGAATCATAAATTGGACTCTTCCTACTTAATTGAATAGTAAACCTTTCTTAAAGAGGCTTTATTACAGACACCAACCACCTTCGAGACGCCATACGGCTTCGCACTCTCTAGGCTTCGCTCGAAGTCCTGATGGAAGCAGCACTTCCACGCCCAATCTGACTAGCGAGGCCACGCTTAGCAGCGCCTGAGGGGCCCAGCCCGAGCCCCCCAAATATATCCGGGACCCTCGGCTATAACTGTTCCGGTTAAAAACAATGCAGATGTCCTCGCTCGGGTCCCATGCATGGTCCCTCTTCTCTCATTGCGCAACAAAAGCGCGTTTTAATGCCTCGTTTTAAACCAACGGCCCTTTCGAAGCTCCAGACAACGCTCTTTCCGAAAACTTTCTCTAGCGTGACTGGTATGCCTGGCTCTACGCTCTGCTAGGAGGACGACAAAAAGAATCAACGGCACACGGAAGAGGTTCAGAGTGAAGGATTGGACTTGGCAGCGCTGCAAGCGATAAGCAAACTCTGGTACGCGAAAAATCGGGTAAAACAGACCGGGACGCGACACAGCTAGAGACAATGAGAAAGAGGACGCCCAAGATAAGCCGGGAGCAGAGCGTGCTGGCAGACCGCGCAAATGAACGGCGATGACGCCGCTTCAAGAGCCGAAACGAGGAATCCGCAGCGCCCCTGCCGAATACACATGCATATACACAAGAGAACGCGCACATCTCAACCGTGGGAGGAAGCCACGCGATACTAAAGGGCTTTTGTCTCCTTTTCTTCTTTGACGTTTATCCCCAGTTCACGCTTTCGTGCTCCAGGAGCAGGGCAGCCGAAATATGCGAGAGCAGGGCCTTCTTGTTCTTGCTGCTTTCCCTCGATAAAGCTGGCAAGCAGCCACCGAGGGCTCTTGGTGCGTTCGAGAAAGGAGGGGGGGGGGGGGGGGGGGCTACCGAGGAGGAGCAAGCTGCCGGGACCAGAGCCCTCCCTTGACGAGCAGAGATCGAGGGTGCCTTCGCCAAGCTTTCACTTTGTCCTTGTCTGAAATTTATGCGTGCCGTTAGGAAACCACGCGCCAGGAAGCAGCAGCACAGCAGCAGAAGCAGGGACAAGACCGAACGAGAGCCCGAATCGGACCGCATCTCTTTTTTGTCAACGTTGTTATTAACTGCGATCCCTGAATGCTTGAAGAAAAGCTAGTTCCAGATGGAGATTAGGAAGCGACGCCTAGAAGGTATATACAGACAAGAAGGGAGCGAGAAGCGGCGGCTATGACATACTATGCGCGGCTTGTCTCGGCGTGACCCGGATTCCAGCGGACGTTGTTCGCTGTCTGGATGCACAGACAACAGATACGAGCCCCGACGGGGTGTGGCGGAGGCGCGGGTGATGGGGAGCAAAACAGCACACTACAGTGAACTGGTTATCAGTTACTTACGGGACGCCGCAGAGGAGGAGTGTTGGGACTGGTGGGGAGAACACAACGGGCTCTTGCACCCAGGAGAGCTGCGAGTGCTGATGGAAGACACCGAGAGAAGCCTGCAGTGGCGACGACAGCGCGAGAAGCAAAATGAGCCCGCGACAGCGTGTTCCCAGCGACGTATCGACCGGGTGTACCGGGACAGTGACCTCGAGCTTGGCGGCCTCTCTCCCGGGTCGAGGTCTTTTCCATGTCGCGAGCGGACTCCGCGCCAGGCGTGTTCAGGAACACGGAAACGGCCGATGTATGCGCGTGTTTTGTTCCAATAATCGATACATATGGCGAAGTTTTCTGTGTGCAACCGTCTTTGCACGGTAAGCTCTCTCTTTTGGCGTTTTCGTTGTGCCCTTGTAAAATGCCGTCCCTCTTCACATCCACTTTTATATGCGGCAGTTATTTTGATGAGCCGTATCCCCTCCCCTCCATCTTAACCAATTCCCTCTTGAGCTTCTTCATCCTTGGATCCTGTTCCGCATTGTCCTGTCACCTCTTTGCACCTCTAAACGCTATTTCGATGCCACTGAGCGTGAGAAATAAAAAATGCAGGAGTAACTGCAGTGACCCGTGGTAGGAGAGGCCCCTAAAAGGCAGGCGTCAGAATGGAGTACCTAACACCAACATGAAGGTTCCTGGGCGGCCTCATCGTCAGGCGGCCCCTTTCTTTCTCGCGCAAATGTGAAAAGCGCCGAAGCTACTAAAAGTAGCACATAGCTCGTTTCATAGAAAAGAACTGGTAAAAACTTAAAAGGCGCCATTGTGTCAAAAGAGAATGGCAGAGTTGAAGAAATCTGCCAGGAGTCATTTTAGTGACTAACTGCGAATTTAGAATTAGAAGATTTGGAGTGTACACGCAAACCTGTGGGCTCTCAGGCACGACGCAGTGGGAGGCTCCGGATCGATTTCAGCAAAAAACAGTTGTCATCCCACTGATACCTACGTAAATGCAAGTCAAAAGCTTTGATCGTGGTAACGCGGTTTCGTTGTTAGCTCTGAATGGTGTGTACAGTTTCGAGACGCTGACATGAAACAGGAAGCCCGTTGGCTTTAATTCTTCAGTCTCGAAAAATCCTCTCTTGACTCTGACACGAGCAATCTGCCCATAAATCCAGTTAATAAGTTATTCAATAACCACACCTAACAACGGAAACTTTCACAAAGCTACCTCTTTTACCTTTATTTCTGGTGAAACGGGTTAAAGTAAACCACAGAGAGAACATGTTAGCTACGAGCTACTAACGAATTCTCCCAACAGATTTTCCCAGTTAATTCTGTTGATTCAGTAACAAAGCGATGAGACGAGTCCTTCCTCTGCGAACAACGAAGAACGCGCCTTGTAAACTCCACTGCCGAAAGACCCGCTCTACAAAGTACATTTTAAAAGACTTTGAATTAGCTCCGAAAGGAGCCGTAAATGTGAGCCACGGTGGCCATAGCAGAACACTAGCCTGGAATCTCCCTGGTCGTAAAGCTCCTCGCAACAGAGGAGCAGCGCAGGTAGGACAGCGAGTTGCATACGGACGTGACCGACGTTTCCTCCATTCCGCTGATTTCCATTTGTGCTGGCGGGAAGTGCATCTTCGGGGCTGTGAACGACGCGCAGAAGGATCTCCTAAGGGAGGAGTCGCGACCGTTAAAGGTACAGGGACAGCGCCCCCTGTAGCCACCTGCTTCTTTTTCATTCTCTTTGAAGACAATAAAACGAACGTAGAGAGCGCCATTTTACTTCCTCCGTGACCCCTTGAGCCCTGCTTTACGATCGCTCTGTAGGGCACTTCCGATCCCCTGAAGCAACAACAAAGCAGAGCCAACAGAGGCTGGAATACGCCGTCCTTTCAATCCTCGCAGCCTCGAGACGCTTTGCACTTGTTGCGCGGATGCAGGCCAAAAGGAAAAAAAAAAAAAACAGAGTTATGCACAAGAGTGCCTTCGTGCTGCTGACCATAACGTTGTGTTTGTTGCAGTGTGAGTGGGAATAATGGCATCGTGTTCTGGCCTTAGTGACCCGCATTTTACGACGGTGCCACGCCGCTATATGTGCGAAAAAAAGAATAAAATAGGAAGGACGGATGATAGAAGCAAGAGCCGTATAGCAGAGCTCGGCGATATCGACACGAGTGTCAAACGGGGCTCCTGCAACGAAGAGCAGGGCTCCGCGAGGAATATGCGATAAACAAGCGGCAAACATGCGCGAGGAAAACAACAGCGAGGACAATAAACAATGGCGAACGGAGACAGTGCTGCGGCTATCGTTCGCGCACAGTGCTCCATGCTGTTCGAACAGCTCTCCAGATTTTTTTAAATTTTTTAGTTGGTTTTTAGGGAAAGGAAATGGCGCCGTATCTGTCTCATATATCGTTGGACACCTGAACCGCGCCGTAAGGCAAGGGATAAAGGAGGGAGTGAAAGAAGAAAGGAAAAGAGAGGTGCCGTAGTGGAGGGCTCCGGAATAATCTCGACCACCTGGGGATCTTTAACATGCACTGACATCGCACAGCACACGGGCGCCTTAGCGTTTTTCCTCCATAAAAACGCAGCCGCCGCGGTCGGGTTCGAGCCCGGGAACTCCGGATCAGTAGCCGAGCGCCCTAACCACTGAGCCACCGCGGCGGGTTCCAGATTTTCGCGGGTATGAAAAACTAAAAGGCGGACGAAGACATCCCCTTCAGGTGTCCATTGCCACTGAGCTGAATATTAGGGCAAAAGCTAAAAATACGTCGAGTTTTGTGGGAAAGCAATAAAAGTGCATTTCATTTCATTCACGGATTTACCCGGACTTGTAATGATCGTCAGTGGGTCGCCCACACTAGATCTTAGCCGTAGCAGTATAGCTGTTTAGGCTATGCCTTACGTTAAGGGGACCCTAAGGACAAAGTGGGTTGCGTTGATAGGGCACCGCGTTCTAATTACGAAGATACAATTCTCATCGAATACGGAGCTTTTAAAGGACAGAACAGATCAATAAACGGAATGCAGGTGTCGCTACTAGAGGCTGATTTCGCTAGTGAAAAGCATGCGTCGACACCTTTTTTTACACGGATCCCAAAGATCGCGCTACATCGCCAATCATTTCAAACCAGTGGCTTTCTGGTAAGGACGTCGCAAGTTTGCGTCGAATTGTGGGGAAGTTTTCAAATCCAGTTTTCTCGGCGATCGATGAGTATTTTGCTCCCGGATGAACGTCAGCAAAGCCAAGAAGACCCAGACACACTATTTTTACTGAGAACAATAATTCGATGTAGCTTTCCTCAGTATTCCTTTAACACGAACGGCATCACGCGTCATTACCAGCAGCACCATCTTTATGGAGACGTCACGCATATATACAGACTGTTGTTTTCATACTCGCGTAAACTTTGCCGTGTTAGCACTGAGTGCTGAGTGACAGCCACGCTGTAAAGCAATGCATCAATTGCACTGAAACGTTCAGCACGCATTGCGCTTCACGATTCTTTCTGTCCCCCTTTTAAGCATCTGCATTCAGAGGAGGGCCACCGAAGGGCAGCAAAGGTATGCGGCACTAACACTCGGTATTCCTCAAGTCGGACCCCGCAAGAGCACGAAGTTGCTCCGACGCGCATCAGCTCCAATCTCCTCCGGTTACTCCAGTCGGGTCCTGCTGTAATGCATCGCACCGGGTAAAAGTAGGTCAGACTGCCGCTCACAGAATTATTCATCCCTTCTCTGAAACCGAGCAAAGACAAGGCGCAGATAATAAAGGCGACAATATATGAAAAAAAAAAACAGCAAAAGCACAACAGGCAAGGATTGCGTGCTTTCGGTATTGATGCAGAAGGAGGGCCCGGGGCTTCGGAAGCCCGAAGACCAGAGTGAGCACGTTTCTCGGTGGTATGCAGTGGGTGGCGTACCCTCTGACGCTCCTTCCCGCGCCCCTCGAAGGTATACAGCGTACCTCGCCGCACAACAACGGGTGAGCACATCGGAAGGAACGAGGGAGGAGCCGGAGCGAGTAATTGCGACGCGGCGGAACGGCGCCGAAGATCGCAGCGCAGACGCGCGTCCACTTAATGGGAATTAGCGCAGGAGGCAGCTGCGATCGCGCCGCTTCGATGACCCCCTCCCCCCCACGAGAGGAAGAGAAGAAGCGTTGTACACGTATGGGCGGGAGGCATTTGTTACGCGCTACTACGCTGCCGCAGTGGTTGTTTCATTACCTCCTTCGTCAGGCAGGCCGGCGACCCGTTCGCTGCCGGATAGCTCGAGAGCGGTGCGCGCCCTACTTTTGGTCGAACGTGGTTCGCGCCCCTATGGCTTGCCATTGGAAGAACGCCTCCAAGGACGCCTCGAAGGAAGGAAGCGCCTGCTGTCCTTGCTTCGTGGTTCCAGCACGGCAAAAAATAAAACATGACGTCTATAAGTTGAGCTCAGCCGAGAAGCGGGGAACTAAGAACTACAGATGAATACGCGCTCGCGTTAGACTGCGAAGCGTGGTTGACAGCGCACAGTCCTGGCTCCGTGCTTTGTAAAGTTACGTATTGGTTTCCTGTCCTTTCGTAGTGTCTCAATCGTGGCGGCTTTTCGGGGACGTAGGCCGTGTCGGACGAGATTGACGATAGACGACAAAAAAAAAAGTAGAAATACACGAAACGTTAAAACACGCAGACCTTGCAGAGTACAGCATCCAGTACACGTACGCCGAAATATTCGTCAAAGTTGAGTGAGCAAAGTTGAGTGTTCTTATAACGCTAGTGACACGCAGGCAGGCTTTAAACGGCTCGTCATGCTTGTAATGCAGGTGCGCTTATCGACTTTGCTAAAAGCTAAAAGTCAAATGGAGGTTTGTTTCTTAGCCGCGTAGCGGAACACTTATGGCACCCTTCAAGCTCTAAACCTATGTAAGGAACGAGAACCCCTGTCCTCACTAGTGCGGTACGTTCTGGTGTGCAGGGGCGTTGTAAGGGCTCCGTTCACGGATAAGAAGCAAACAATGTTGCCTGTTTACCTTCGGCAAAGAAGGCACATGCGTGTGTGCACGTGTAGAAAAACAGTGATGCCGATGACTATTTTATTGACAAAAGAACGGCTTGGAAAAAACACGCCATATTACTAACGTATTTTCTCCGCACGACATACGGTCGGAGACCAATTTTCCTAAGCGTTTCATCCTAGAGAAGCCGAGCACCAGGCCACGGAAAAGCCACGGAGTGGGTACCTGCCGGCTCCAGGGGTCGAACCTCGCACCTCCCGCATGCGACGCGGATGTTCATATCACTTAGAAACCGTTGCGGTTGTACATGAATAAGCGCACGTACATGTCTGTGTACGTATGCGCACATTAGAGGGAATTAGAGGTCTTCCTCTGCAACTTTTAAACTCTTATCTTTCTAATCGTGCACAATATACAACCATTAATGGTATTGAGTCTTCTTTAAAGAATATAAAATGTGGAGTGCCGCAGGGTAGCATATTGGGGCCTTTGCTCTTCAACTTATTTATTAACGACATAGTAAACATCACCGACCAAGCATCGTTTTTTATTTATGCAGACGACACAAGTATTTTCCTCTCAACGAATGACTGCGATTCCCTGATAGACAAAGGAAACAATATTTTATGCCAACTAAACACCTGGACAGAACTAAATGGGTTAAAAATAAATGTGAATAAAAGCAAGGCTGTTATCTTCCGACCAAGGAATAAACTTCTGCATACAAATAAAAAGCTACTACTTAATTCAGAGGAGATTGAGATAGTAGAAAAATTTAAAACACTTGGAGTCGTCTTTCACGAAACAATGTCATGGGACCATCATGTAGATACTATCTTGCCTAAACTCGCTCGAGTCGTGGGACACCTATATCGCCTGAAAACAATGCTTCCTTCGAGGATTAAGGAGCTCATATACAAATCGTTGTTTTTGTCCCATTTAAATTATTGTCACCTTGTCTGGGGCATGACCACTCTGAATAATCTAGACAAAATTTATCTACTTCAAAAGAAAGCGATAAGGTGCATATTCCAGCTTAGTTTCAACCAGCATACAAACCAGTACTTTGAAGATGCATGTATTATGAAAATTTTTGACATCTATAGTTTTCAACTGCTTTCGAGATATAAGAAGGAGCTACTTCGTCATACTGATTATTTGGGGAGACTGGCCTCCCTAACGCCGAGCGAGAAGCTGTATAACACTAGACAACACTCCCCGTGGCAGACTAAAACTCCAAGAACAAACTACGGATTACAAATGATTGCCTTCCAGTTGCCTAAACACCTAAACACGTTACATCATAAAAATATTGACATAATTAGTACGCCGATCCGTGACCTTTGTAAACATTTCCTGTGTTTCAAAAATTAGTCTGCTTTTATAATCTGTTCATTTTTCCTTTTTATTCAGTGTTTGCATCAAAAGTTTGTAGTACTAATTTTGTTATTGTGATACTGTTGCACAATATGTATTCTTTGTTCCGCTGATGCCTTTGTATATGTAGGGGCCGAGGGCTCGTCAAGCCTTGCTGGCTTTTTTCCTCGGCCCTTTTCATCGTTGTGATGAATAAAATCTCTATTATTATTATTATAAACACCACGACGGCCGGCCCATGCTTACCGTTGCACTTCGACGCACTGAGATCTGGGCGCGTTTACAGACAACCGAAGTACCACCTTTCGTACCTTAGCTCCAATATGCAGGCCGTACGCAGTGCGTCCTTTTGCAGACACGCCAGCGAGCACCACCACTGCATGCCACGAGAGGCCCGTAACATGCGTGGGGCCCGCATGGCATCCACGAGGCGCCATCGACCATGAGGAGAATGCACGACCTACATACGGTGCACCGCGTGTACGTGCGCGTAAGCGAGCCGACACAGAGGAAGCCACGGGGAGGGGCGGAATGCATTTCACGCCCCGCGCGGCGCACGGGACGGCCACCACCACCACCACACAGCTCACCTCCGGCCATCCGCTGTCGGGGAGAACTCTGCACGACTGCGAGCGGGTCTGTGCGCAGCAGCAGCAGCGGAATGATTGAGATGCGCCGCCGAGTGCGTCATAATTCGCGCGTGTACGCACGCGGCAGACCTGCGCGCTCGCCTTCTGCTTATTCTTACTTTTTTTATTATTACTTTACTAGTCGTTTTCTGCATCAGCACCGGAAGAGCAAAGGAGGTTGATGCGAGAGCTGAGGCGCCTGTAGGCGCATCGCAGTCCCGATGCACGATTCGCGACAAGCGTAAAAAAATTATAGTGAAAGCAGAATTCTCGCACTGCAGGCGAGACTTGATTCCATCTATCCAAATTTTTAACTATGGGAACAATAATTCGCGTTAGCACTTTCGCGCTACGTAGTTTAAGTTAACAGCGTCAAACGCACTTTCAGATAGTAGAGTTGATTTGAGTTTATACCTGTATTTACATTAATACCATTTTCTCGGGGATGACGACTAAAGGCGACAATAGATGTCATGTGACTAGGCCCCTGGCCCCCATGCGTAGCAGCAAATTAGACAACGAAAATTACAGCTTGCACACGATAAAGAAAAGAAAAAGTGAAAGATACCTGAAGACAGTAAATATATTAATCGCATGCGGATGATAAAGGCGACTGCTAGCAGAATCACTTCCATAGCAACTTCATTTCGATGTCAATGGTTGTTAGCTAGGTAAACCGATGCTTAGCGCCTTTCTGCGCCGATTTTGGGTTTTGAATACAGCAGTGAGAAACGGCCAGCTGTATCCTCCTAATCCGGTGTGCACCGTGTGCGCAGGTGTTAGCGATTTCGTCTGCACGCCCTGGCAACGGGCCGGCGGGGGAAAGTTGGCACGAAGAACGCTGGCTAGACGTTCTCGAGACTAGCGCTCAGAGACAACACGATCGATTAGAGACACGCAAAGCAAGCCTGGCAACACGCCCTTGCAAGATAGATTCGACATGCGCCAGAAACACGAGGAGGAACATTAGGCGGGTGAATTTTTCGCGATTAAAGATTGGTATCACTTCACTGCCTCTCTTAGGAGTGCTTATTCGAAAATTTTAAAACGAAAAGAAACATATCGTTCTTTTTTTCCTTCGAAGACTCAGTGCAGCTGCGGAGAGTGCAGCTGCGCATACCTGAGCATTTCTTCCGAACGCTCCGGAGTGAGTTGATTGAAAGAGATAAGCGCTAACACTAGGCCGCACGAGGAAAAGTGGTCCTGCTAGAACAAACACGACCTGCCTGCTGCCTAGCACTTACACCCACACGCCGGATCGCATATCGACTAAGTGGTCGATATACCTTCGGCTATATAACAAGCTCTGCCCGATCTCGCGGCGCTCGCTAAGGCTCTCGTGTGTCCCAACGCGGGAGAAGGCGCACACAGGCAAAGCAGTCCGACTGCATGCGTGTGTACGGGCCTGCGTTACGAAGTGCTTGCCCATCGAAAACAGGAAACGGCAAAGCCGTTGCGAAACTTGGCTGAGGTCCGGATTTCTCCGTATTGACGTTTGAACTTCGGCTAGGCCTAGGCGTAAGAGCGGCTTAAGTGAACTCGTGTGCACTTGCAGTAGAACGGCATCCGCAGCAGCCGACACACATCTTACGTGCCTGAGACTGACTGAGCGATTGACTGGCCGACTGACTGGCCGACGAGACTGAATGGTGGGCTAACGATATTGACCGACTGAGCGATGAGGCTGACTGGCTGACTGACCGGCCGGCGAGACTAGCTCACTGGCTGGACGACGAGACTGCACTACCGCCCGAGACGGACTAAGACCAACAGACAGTGACAGACAGATAGAAAAAACTGACACCGACCGATTGACTGATTTCTTGACAGAGCAGTGATATCGACGTCGGTGATATTGTTGACGCGTTCAGCATTTTGCGTGCAGGAAAATGTAATCCATATCCCGCACACGCATTCGTAATTATGTCGTTGCTAATGAAAATAACTAGACCTAACAGAGAAAGACAAAGGGCACGTATTACGAAAATGCGAAGCTCTACCATTGGAGAGAGAATCAGATAAAACTTGTCTGGCTCCTCCTCTATTTCGCCAGATTTGCTCAAGAAAGTACGACGCTTTGAGTGAACGCTGTCCTCTTTCCAACGATCCACTGAGCGTGAATTATCGCGGGAAAATCACGTGCGCTGACGAAGTGACGCTGCTTTTGTCTGCGTCGGCCGTCGCTCAGCGGTGTTTTCGCAAGCTCTCGGTGGCGTCGACGCAACATCTATCGGGCGGGCGGCGCCGAGGTCACGCGTGGGTCGCAGCCAGGGTCATCGCGGCTCGCGACTTAGCCGCTTGGCGTGCACCGACTCGCCTGCAGCTCTCCCCTATAGCTTTACGCTGTGGCTATAGTAGAACGAAGCGCTGGCTAAAGAAGGCAATTTTCCCACGCAGGGAAGCTGTGACAACCATGCTTCAAGTTACACCGATGTAAGAAGAAGCTCATGAATTCATACTCCATTAATCCGAACTTCTGGTTTTTACGAACTTCTGTTTTTTTTTCGAACCGACGTCCTGGTCCCATCAACATCAAACGTCAACATCAAACATCAAATGGAGCCCGTAATCGAACTCTGCAAAATTCGAACAAATTTTCCAGTCCTTTCCAGCGTTTTGTGTTTACGGCAGATCGTGTGCAAGTTTGTTTGTTTGTTTGTTTGTTTGTTTGTTTGTTTGTTTGTTTGTTTGTTTGTTTGTTTGTTTGTTTGTTTGTTGGGGGTTCGTTGACGCAAGGGCCACTAAGGCCAGAGAGCGCCAAAGCAATGTTGACCTAAATCTAGTTTATAGTGAAACTGATTTATTTATAGAACGCTACGCACAGTAAGGAAATAAAAGAGACTAAAATCCGGTGCAAATAGCTGGAACAAAATCACGAGATCTAAATATCATCACTCAAAATTTGGCGTAATTATGGCGGTAAAAAACAACGTGTGCGACTTTTTTTCGCGTTGGGAAATCCAGACGCAGCGACAGTTACTAAGACTGTTGCACTTCATAATCAGCAACAAATACAAGACCAGTGGAACGCCTCATAAGACCGTAGTAGTCAGCTACCGCGTCGTGTTTTAAAACACCTGTTCATTTGACACGAAAACATTACAGATGCTGGTTTATTCCTAATATTTCAACTCAATCCAACCGCCCACACGCGCAAGGGCAAAGCTCCTACCGCGTGACCTGACAGCTCCGAAGCCGGCCTCAGTTATGCAACATCAACACTAAACAAACACCAGAAAAAACGAGCGCCAAGCTACACAAAACTGGAACGCCTTCGCTTTCCCATATGTACACGAGACACAGTCCAAAGATCTTTCACCCGTGTCCCCAACGCTGAAAAGCAAGGCGAACTTTCTCAATAAACACAGTGCAAAAGATTGCAGACTTCGTTCAGGACCCAGTGGTCCGAGACACACTTGATAATACGGCGTCACAACAATGCATCGCCCGTCCGGGCGAGATCCTTTGCATAAAGCACACAAAGGAGTCTGCAGAAACCTCAAGGACAAGAACGCAAGGCGATAACGCCGCGAAGCAAAGTGCTGGGCATACGCACCTACAGCGCACGCGCCTGACACGTACAGTGCAATTCATGCGTGTCCATACAGCGGAGCTCTGGCGCGCACAGGGTTTCGCATACAGATTGCACGCTTCTTTGCGCCAAATCGACCTAGCTAGTGGTGAGATCAAAGAGAAGCAAAGGAAACTGTTCCCTATAGTTTCGCTTTCTGCCACTCGGAGCGTAAGAAGGCGACGAAGACAGACCTTGGGTTTTTTGTATGTTAATACATGCTTGCGGTATCGCCTCGATCGGAATGTAGAGGTCGTTAGCTTAACCTGTGGATACCAGTGGTTTTTTTTTTCTTGCTTCAAAGTGTAACGAACTTGAGCGTGAGTGTACAGAGACTAACAAGTGCATTTTGAGGCACGGATAAACAGGCAATTAGCAGCACTGGCTGGTATCTATAATTAACCACCGCAGACAGAGGACCGCTCTATAGATCCAAATTTTTTTCACTGGGGTGAAGACTGAACGCTATACGGGCGAGAAAATTTCATGTGGTTCACTTCCGCTTGTACCGCGGAAAGAGTCCACCAAAGGCGACCGTGCTGCACCCTGTCGCTCGAGTTCTCAAACAAGAAATGGCTGAAGTTAACCTCCGGCGTTTCCTCCGTCGGTTCATTACCTTCCCGACCATACGCGGTGCTCGCTTCCAAAGCGAATGAGGGACGCCGATACAATCTCGCGCATTCATCACGCGCGGCTTCGGCGACCTATTAGACCCGCGCCGGCCCCAATGACAACGAAGCGACCTACCGAGCGACCGGCCAAAAGAGCCAGTTGGAGGGCCGAAGCCAAAGACCGTTGGGAAACGGCGAGCTGTGGCCCGCCGGTCCGTGCGACCTTCCGGAGGAAGGTGTGCTACTTCGTAAGCGACGGTGAACAACAGTTCAATTCGCGGCGCGAGAAGCGGCTGAGCAGCTTTCACGCTCCGGTATGTGGGCCGGCCGCTCCGAGTGCGGCGCAGCTGCTCTCTCCTCCAGATGCACCGAGAGAGAGACTAGGCGCGCTAAAAGCAAGTAAAAAAGAAACGCGCCGCAAAGGGCCAGCGCTAGCAGAATCGCGTTGTGTCGGCGGCAGCAGCCAAACGGCGATGGAGATTGATCTCGCCTCCGCTCTGTGGCTGCAACGACGGCGGCGAGTGTGGGTCGCCGCAACGGCCTTCGCGATCCTCTCCGCGAGTATAGGCCTGCGTTGCATCTCGGTGTTGATGAGTCTTCCAGCGTCGCCGGTGGCGGCCTCAGGAACGTCTCGTGCCCATAGTCCATGGGTCTCTCCATGGGTCTCTCCAAAATATATTACGAAATCTGCCGGTTCTTTCTAAACCCTGTCAAACGTAAACATTTTTGTTCATTACCGGATTTCGTTTCAGCTTTTGTTCCTTGCTGTAGTTTTGCGCATTGCATGTTTCTTTTTAATAACCTTATTTATTGCCTCAGGGCATAAGGGGAGTTGGGAAGGTAGGAAGAGAAAGAAAAGAGTAGGTGGGTGTTCAATTAAGGAGAAAAGGTGGGCCGATCTAATGAAGGCGAGGAGGGAATGGTGATGTGGCCCCTGCGTCCAAGCAATATATGAGGACGGGTTGTCCGGCGGGAGACCCGCTGCTGCCAGGTGGCGAATTCTGGCCGGCCTCAGCGCTGGGCAAACCCACAACAAGTGGCGAATATGTGCCTCAGTATCTTGCGAGTTACGAACAGGACACCCCGGCCGGGGACGTAAGTGGCGAAATTCTAGCCGCGTCCGGGTGACGGCAGGAGTGAGGGCAACGCATACCCTGCAGTACCCTGTAGTTTGACGGCTGTCTTAGAATAGTATTAGCCACTTTCCCTGATGTTTAAAGGTCACTTAAGGCAAACGGAACGAAAAGTAAGTGCCCACACTGAATGTTCACTACGGGCACCTGCGTTTTGGTGGAAGGAAAATGTTTCTATTCTACAGTTCTTCCACTCCAATATCAACCAAGTGCAAGTGCCAACGTCTGACATAAAGCGTTTTCCCCCGGGAACCCGGCGCCGTCTTTGCAAGCACTTTTAACGAGAAAGCCAAACTATTGTGCAGAGTGAGTAGCATCGCAAAGGCTGAGACATGACCGTAACTTTTAAAAGATTTTGTTCTCAACTACGACGTCCAAATCCCTCAATTCTTGAGGGACATCACACGTACACACGTGCCGCGAGGTGGTCATTGGAAACATGCATGTATATATCTAGGCAAATTTCTTTAAAAGTTTTTTTTTTCAGGTTCCTTATCGCTATCTTCACCTTTCGTTCTCCGAAAGCTGAAGGATGAATGAATGAATTCATGCAGCGTTCATCAACTTCAGACCTGCATCATTCGAGGACCACCCTTTTTGATGGTGATGTTGCTAGGCCAACGGTTGACTTTTCACGGGCTTAATTTTTGCAACATTCCCTTCGCGGCTAGGAAGATTCCACTTATTTTCCTTACAAATGCAGTTTTGCTGCGAATCACTCGTTACAAGCTAACACCGCACACAGTTCGACCGCGCGCGGTCTTCGCTGAGAGCCCGATTTCCCACGCACCGTGCACGGCCGCGTCAGCAGCAGCATCAGCAGCAGCGCGGCTCGCACAAGTAGCGCGAAGAGACCGAAGTTATCAGAATGTGCGTATTGCTCGCATAACGCTCTTGAAAGATAATAGTGCCTCGACGCCCCCGCCAAGAGGTCGGGCGAGTCGAGGCGGGTCACCCAGATTCCAATCGGCGCACGTGCAACCATCGAGCAGCCGTTGTTCGCAGACAATGACCGCTAATGTGGCGCAACGCGAGAGAGAAACGCGACGCAACCAAGGAAAAATAGTTTTAATGAGCGAGAAACGTATATGCTATCGTAGGAGTAATAGTATAAGTGGCTACGAGTACGAAGTACCACGAAACACGCTGTGGTCCACAGATTATCGCCAAAATATAAAGAAACGCAGAAAATATGGCGCTTGCAGTGCTGTAGGCGGCTGCATAGTGCAGTAACACGTGATTCTAGACAGTTTTGCAATGCATCCGACTGTGATTGCAAAGTGAAACTTGTTTTGTAAAACCACGAAGAACTGCGCAACAAGACGTACTAAGAAGATAGGACGAGCGCATTGGTTAGAAAAAAAAAAAACTTACTTGCATTAGAAGAAAACATTTGTTCTAACCAAACAGTCGCAGTTCCGTTATTTTTGTTTAAAATTATTTTTTTTTCTACGTATATTTTCTATAGTACAGTTCGCGCCGGCCTTGTGTGTAGAGCAGGAGTTGTGTGCATCAGAAAATGAAATCTGAAATTAGGCACTCGCCCGTGGTTTTCTTATGAAATGCTCAAGCCTGGCTGGCTTGTGCCTGCCTGACTTCTAGGTCTATGTGGCTCTACATCAGCGCTAGCGTTGCTCCTTGACTCTACCAGCTGAAGAAGTGAACTTGCACTGTAATTTATACTGTGACTACTGCTTCCTTGTATGGACCCCCAGGCACTTATCAAGCTGTCATAAAACAGCTTTTTCGCCTGGGAGCCGCCTTCAACCTCGAGTTGAGAATAAACAAATTGAAATTGAATTGAACTGAATTGAAGTTTTCTGCTTTCTTCGTGGGCCACTGCGCCGCTCGAACACTTTCCTGAAGGGAGACGCGGTCTGCCCTGGCGCTCGTCGCATCTCCTTCGCACAGTATGTACAGCGAGAGCAAGGCTGGTATATACTTGGGTATTCGTTAAATTGCCTATGCTGCCGCGACGATACGGAGCACCGTGCAGTACTAAGAGGCTGCCTCGTAGACTTCGTCGCTCGGCGTGCCGACGTCCAAGAAAGCAGAAATGAGCCGGCCGCAGATATCAAGTGCAGCCGTGGATAAGAGTGCAACCGATTGCGGAGTAAAGGGACCGCGGGTGCATCACGTGGTCGACGCCCTCCCCAGTAATCGAGCCAGGACGATTAGGTCAAAGATAGCTTCAGGCGACTCCCTCGCGTCAAAAAAAAAAAAACGTGATAAAGAGGAGAAAATGGCTCGGCTTTGTTGCTATATGCCGTCTCCTGTTTCTCTACTGCGGAGACTTTTCGTATCTTGTAGGACGAAACTCTGCGCTCCAACGGCAAGATGCGCAAGGCCTGAAATTATTTTACTTCTGCGGCAGGGATGACCGTGGTTATAGGTTGATATTTACGCTACGCATGCGCCACAGCATGTATTGGTATGTGCGCGCGTGTAATATGCGTGTGGAAAAATACTGAGTTTGTGCTACATTATGTACTTAGACATGCAGTTTCGCTAGTAGGCTGCACATACATGCATATATAAGACAGGGCTCAGGTCACTCGAGCCCTGCAAGTGTGAATGTTCGGAGCACCTTTACCGCCTTCTCACCGTTCAGTCTGATCCGCAATTCATCACTTCCTCCATTGTAGCTTCTATGTAACAGTCTTCTTCTTGAATGTGGATATTGAAGTATTTTTATAATAGCGTCTTCAAGATGCTTTAGGCTAGTAATTTCGTCCTATGTTCTTGCGTAATTTTTTGTGACCTTAAATACTGGACGCTGTCAATCAGTGCACTACTACTCGCTAGAAGACACAATAACCGATTAAAGTACGACCAATGTGCTATCTCTGAGCAACAATGGCTGCATTATACGAACAGGCAGGTTAGTTTTAGCACAGGGCATTTGCAGAGATGCCGTCTCATTTAAAGTGGTGAGCGAAAATGCGAAGTGCACGCGAGGAAAAATTATTTTAGAGAGATACACAGCAGGTTAAAAGGAGTAATTTAAACCAGTAATGCCTCTGTCAGGATCAAAGATGGAGATGACTGATATCTTGAATCTGACTACACCGAAGCGACGAGAATTCTCATATCCAACGGCATAAGTTCTCGTAATACTTGGCAGCGACTCTACAACGCGCCTGAAGCTCTCGTCTTAAAGTCTTCTGTCCGTAACGATTAGAAAAAAATATCGAAAATGAAAAAAAAACGACCCACAAACCTCACTTCATTGCGGAACTAACACTTCGCCTCAACGATGTCACTTCTGACAACTTCGCAGAAGAACGACGAATCGTCACTTACGAGTGTGACACAGTTAAGCCAATGTCGGTCACTTCCTGTACATATGTGGCACTTGAAC
The DNA here is from genome assembly GCF_052857255.1 of Amblyomma americanum. Lineage (NCBI taxonomy): Eukaryota > Metazoa > Arthropoda > Arachnida > Ixodida > Ixodidae > Amblyomma > Amblyomma americanum. Next base: position 12,166,565 of record NC_135498.1, on the reverse strand, counting down.
AAAAATGAACAGGAAATGAAAAGCAAGAGTGATAATGGTAGAAAATAAAAATACGGCGCAGACCGGAGGAAGCTAACGAGGAAGCCCCAGTCACCCGTAGAGTGAATACAAATGGCTTCCGGAAACTAATCGCATTTCCGCTTTTATTTCCCCTCTGAAAGCTGTTCGCACTACTCTCGTCTGGGCTGTCTGCTCGGCACTTCCTGTCCGGCGACGTTTCCACTCATCTGTGCCTTTAACGCATGCTCCAGGAAAGTTATTATGGTGGTCGCTTATACGGTGCCCTGTTAGTATATTCTGAAGGTAGCTAGGTCTTATTTTATTGAGAGTGATAATAATTTTATTATAATAGGAATAATAACCTTATTGAGAGTAATAATTATGGATAATAAACATAAACAGCAGCATACTACGTAAAATTTTGTTGTTACTACAAAAATGTTTATTGTTGCCTGAAGTTCATGGCCAAAAATACTGCAGTTTGTTGGGATTACAGGAAATTTGTTTTCCGCATGAAAAATCGGCAGTTGCAAAGGTTGCTGTACTACAGGCTTTCTCCTATATATGTAAATGGCATTGGCGTATAGCTACAGCTGTTTTTTCCCACGATTCCCCCCCCCCCCCGTTGCCCAAGAACAGTTAAATATTCTGGGAAATTTTATTGTGTCAGTGCTACATCCGCTAAAAAAATAAAATAAAAATTGCAGCGCTACCACCTAAGTATGAAGGGGTAAAACCAATTAGTAAAAAGGGCTTTCCGTGCTTCCTAATTCGTTGTTTTTCTTCAAAGTCAAAGCTTCCTCTTTGCACAAAAAAGAGCTGTTTTTTAGACTGAAGTATGCATTTCACTGGATGGTTTATGGTTTATGGGGGTTTAACGTCTTAAAGCGACTCAGGTATGAGAGACGCCGTAGTGAAGGGCTCCGGAAATTTCGACCACCAGGGGTTCTTTAACGTGCACTGACATCGCACAGTACACGGGCATCTAGAATTTCGCCTCCATCAAAATTCGACCGCCGCGGCCGGCATCGAACCCGCGTCTTTCGGGCCGGCAGCCGAGCGCCATAACCACTCTGCCACCGCGGCGGCTGCATTTCACTGGAGGTATCGCCTGAAGCAGAGTATGCGAAATATCATATCCTGTAGCGAAAGGTTTAAATACGCTAGTAGTGGTACAAGATGCGTGCAGTCGCGGCTATAACCTACATTGCGGCATGTTAAATATGCTTACTACGGTTTATATAAACAGCACATCATTAGCGCGAAAACCATTTCTTCCTTGAGAGTCCCGCTCCACTACGGCACCTATCCTTCCTTTCTTCTTTCACTCCCTCCTTTATCCCTTCCCTTACGGCGCGGTTCAGGTGTCCAAAGATATATGAGACAGATACTGCGCCATTTCCTTTCCCCAAAAACCAATTATTATTATTGAGAGTCCCGTAAGTACGACTGCCGTCCGCACGCTGCGTTAACTCGTAACAAAATATGACAAAATATCGCAGAGGCTATCATCATTAAAGACCGTACCGGCAGGCCAGCAGTACCTTCATTGCCGGTGCATTGCAACGCCGAAAAGCATAAAACTAATGGAGACGGTTTGTCATGCTTACATAAACGTCAGTGAAAAGAGAGAAAAAAAACATGTAAAAGTTTGCACAAAGCGACGAAGCACTCCACACACACTCTCCACCACAGCAGCCACTGAGCAAAATAAGCCATTTCCCCGATGGAAAGCATTTTAATCTAAAGAAGCTTCGCTTCAGCAGTCGCCGCCACGCTGTACCAGGCACAAGAGAGCTGCTACTGCGTCAGCGTGGATGTGCTGTGCATTTCGTGCAGCCGTGCCCTCTTCTCCCTATTTTCACCAAAGCTTCGCACCGGAAACATGCACATCCATATGTATTTGCCGAAAAACAAGCGACAGCAGTTTAGTATATAGCACAACAGAAGGTCTCGCTTAGTTATTATTCCACAAGGTGCTCATTTTGGATACCGGCCGGAGACTGAGAGAAGAGTATAGAAAAGGGGAAAGGGAAGAAAAGATTAAGCGCGCAGAAGCACACCACCTGAGCGTGAGAATGGCCGGCTTGCGAAAAGCGATCGCGTAAATCTCACCACCGCGCCGCGCGCGCGGTTATCTTGGCCACGCGTTCCGGCAGGCCCCCTTCCTTCCAACACTCACGCCACTGAGCCTCCCGGGAAGAAGACCGCGACAAGGACTGGACTCGCCTGGCAAGATGCGGTAAACCACGCCGCGCTGGAACTGGCGCACATTGCTCGAAGCCGCGCTGAAGCTGCCAGTGTGGCTTTCGTGTTTTTGCTTCGACCTCAAGGTCCTCGAGCGAGACAAATTATCGCGGGTTCCGTGCAGCAGCCAATGTCTGGTATACATAGCACTTCCTCTATGACGCTTTATGCACCTTACAGAGCACTTCCGTGCATTCAGACAGCTAAACCCCCTTGGCTGTGACTCCTAAATTACGAAGAGCAGCTTTCCCATATCTCTTAAATGGATCCCACCCTCTGAGAGGCCGTCGCTTATAGGCCAACAAAAAGGCTAGAGCTGAGGCTACGAAGAGAGCAGAGAGCTAAGAAACAAAACGGCGTGCACTTGAGAGCAAACCAGAAGTTCTGGACTTTTTAGCTTAAATTAAAAGAGAAGAAAGACACGAACGGGGCATATATATTAAGGCAGACCTGACAACCGCTGGTGTATTATGAAATGAAAAAGAGATGAAAAGCGCAATCGAGGGCCTCCAATGAGAAGTTTGATGGAATAAGTTGACTGCGGATGGCGGCGAACAGGGCTCACTGAAGGTCATTGGCCTTGACGCTGCATTGGATTTAGCGTGGCCTAAACGTATCAGGCAGGGGCGGATTTATGGGCGCCTCTTAAAGCAAACGTTTAAGCGGTGATGGGGTTCTAGTCTAACTAACCCCGCATTTTTACAACTTTCTTCGTGGAAAGCATTGGCCATTACGGTTTTCTCATCCGAAAGATTTCTAGCCAGGGATTTTATATCCACACCCGAAGGCAGGGGCTTTCTTTACACAAGTCGGAGCCATGTCTTCCAAGAACCTCCACACGGAAAGGTGATGGCCGGATCTCGGAACGCGGTGTTTTCGAAAGGGCGGCTATGATTAACGAACTCCGCAACCCCTACGCGCAGTCGAGCCTCACGCCCAAGAAAGCAGACGCGGGTACCAAGGCAGACGCTTCGCGCGCATGTTATACAACCACGCGACCAATAACGCACGCGCAGCAGCAACACGTGCGCCTGCTTCGGCCGCCGCGCCATCCTGAAGCAACCGGGCTCGCGCCGGTGCTGTGTGTAGTTGCGGAGGCGCCCTCGGAAGCTGACGTGATTAAACGGTTCCGACCCGCGCTCGTTTCGGCAAGCCAAGTCGGCGGCGCTCTCGCCTCTTCCCACGCGGGTCGGCCGACAACACCGGGGGTCGCCGCGCTTCGACGCCGACGGAGGCCCTGGCGCCAGCAGCCCCCCCGCCGGGCCCGATCGTCAAGGTTGACGCCGGTCCGTCGCCGACGTGGCGCGAAAGCAACCGGGATAGACAGCACAGGGTGATGATGCAACCAGGGCACAGAGAGTGCAGTGCGGAGGTGCCGCTAGATTAGTGTCTGCTCGAGCGTTCTTGGTTTTAAGTGTTGTAATTGTTTCTGTTGAACTCGTCGTTTTTCTACGTTTATGTTGTATTCGGATATTTGCCTCATTTGTCTTCGGTATCCCAATTCCGCATATTTGTCAAGGCAGTGCCAGATAGGTATTGCAGTTTCCTGAGGCTTCATTGCAGGGTGGCGGCGCTTGTGATGGGGGTCGGTAAAAAAAAAAAAGTTATTATGCCCGCAGCCTCTTCGCCAGCAACACGGGGAAGTGTCTGTACTTATAATTCTCACGTGGATCGTTTCAATAGTAATTATTGGATCGTTAAGTGCTAAGGCTACACATCGTGTTCTGAGGCTAGCCGCAGTGGATGACTCCGGATTAATTTCGGCCACCTATCGAAATCTCGTGCTACAAAAGCGATTTTCATTCTGCTTACATCTGAATGGGACCGCCGTTGTAGGGATTGAACCTGTGAACTCGTAATCGGCAGCAGAACGACATCACCATTCAGCCGCCACCGCCTCCGTGAATTGCCACTTCGTTGTTTACCAAATAGTAATTTTAAAAACGGCGTTGCAGGAAATAAAACCGCCAGGAGCGTGCACTTCTCCTTTCGTTTCGTATGAACTGGGCCAGCTCGTACAGCGCACGGCTTGTAATTCTCATTCAAGGCGAGCACCGGAGCTGTCAGCCGCGCAGCACAACTCAAGCCCCAGCGTTCACGCACGACCTCCAGTAATCACAGAAGGCGCTAATGTTCCCAATTACGCTCTAAACGACGACGCGTACGCAGAACAGAGTTGTCGAAGCCCGAAGTCACGTATTAAACACGCGCCATGCCAGGGCGAGCCAGAGGAGGTATGGCGAAATTCTCGGGCACCTCTCTACCACCCACACGATCCATCTCAGCCTGAAAAACACTCGTATCTCCGATCGTCATCAGAGAGAAGCGGGCTGGCCGGATATGTATATCGTCGAGCCGATTCGTTTCGACGCGGGCGCTAATGCGGAGCAAACTAATGGTTCTATCGCGTTCCACCGCCAAGCATGCAGTCTACCGAGACGAAATTCGCGAGCGCATTTTATCGACTAGGCACTCGATGTATCGATGACGCGATAAGCGCTATCTCTCCCTGCCCCCCTCCCTCGAAAAGTGAACGGTCTCCGACAACTCGATCAGAATGCACAGTGACAAGAGGAATTGGCGGTCTCCGCGCATGGTGAAAAAAGTTTGTCCCTCGAACAACAAAAACTGGGCAAGAGAATAAACGCGCATGCTCGGCGGCCCATTTACCCCAGCGCCGGCTAGGACAGCGCTACAGCGTTTGTTTTTTTTTTTTCCTTTCGACCGGTGCATTCCCAAACGACTTCCTACTGACCGCGTAGCATGAATGCGAGGCTTCCAGCCTGCCGTTTACTCGTCTCTCTCTCTCTCTCTCTCTCCATAAGTATGTGTAACCACGTTACGACGAGGGCTGGTTATCAACCGAGTGTAATAACTTGTTTTCCTTTCCGGGGCAAACGAAAGGACGCAATGTTTCTTCGCTCTCGCGTGGTCCAGTAAATCTCGTTACACAGCCTCGACGCAAGGTATCCCGCGGTGCCGTACGCCATACGTCGTTTCAGCCGCAACAGCAACAAACAACACACAACACACGACAAACAACAGAAAACATCAACATGTTCAGCGGCTATGAACACGCAGCTCCAACAGGAATTCCCGAGGCACGCGCATTCATTTAGCCCACCCCGCTCCCTCGTTTCAGGCGCGTTGTACACACACACACACACACACCAGTCAGCCGTTTTGCTTTCGGCTCGTTTTTGCGCTTTCGCCGTTTTCTCATTAGCGCGCGAAAAACGGTGCTTGAGTAGCGCTGTGCTCAGCGCGAGTTTTTTTTTTTGTCTTATTTTCTTCAACAGGCTGCCTCCGTTCTTTCTCCATTCGCTTAGGTATGCGCGAAAACACGGTTTCGCGTGATTAAAAAGGGCCGGGTGCTTTTTTTTTTCCTTGTTATGCGCTCCCCGCCTACTTTTCAAAAGGAATCTCGTCTTCCTTCTCGCACCAAATCATAAGCATACACGACGTAAGGAGGATCCAGATTCTTCTCTCTCACAGGAAGAAAAAAATTCAAAGTGGAAGAAAGAAGATGCGCTAATTAGGAAGCAGTTCTTTTCATTCCCGCGCAAACTCTGGAGTGTAGGGAGGGCGTGTATTGAGAGATAACACTCAATAAAACGTTTTATATTGTAAGACACACTATACAAAAATAAGCGCCGACGCATGGGTGATCACTGCGATGCGTGCGGAACACTAATTTCTTTCTGTCTCAAGAGTTACTTACGAGACACTAAAACTCCATATATGACAGTTATTACTAATGTATTGCATTTACCTCGTGGTTACGCTAGTCCTGACAGCAAGGAACGTACAACCATTTAAATAACCGGAGGAATTTAATTTATGCTGCAGAATAAAGTGATTTTCTCTGTTCCTAATTGTACACCAGACCTCACAGCTAATTTGGCTCTGTAGGTGGTTCTATTCGTAGCGTGACTAAGTTCACATGCGAGGACCTCATCGATCACCATTAAGTATTGCTGTTTCCGTCTAACAGGACATACCCGTATAATTTTACCCAAGTTTCAAGCAAATGACACTTAATGGTACATGACCAGTATAGTAATTTACTGGCGCCGAAACAGAAAAAAAAAACAGACAAGGAAGACAGCAACCCTGTTCCACAAAAAAAACATAGAGGCATTGATTTCACAGGCAGGCAGCCACGAACACTTCCCTCATGTGACACCGGAGAGGCGGAGAGCCTTGACATTATAACGCCCACGCGAATATGGGAGCCAGCGGTGTCATGTGGGCGCCATAATGGGCCGCGGAATGCGATATGCGGGGTGCACCGCGATTTCTCACGAGGCCTTCTTCCCCGCAGCCCGCGGGCTGTCTTCCTCCTTTCCCTCGCTCACTGCATTTCCTCGCTTCCTCCCTCGCAAGTCCTATACTTTTCTGCTCAAGGCTTTTTGTTTTCTCTCAGATTGATTTCTCTCTTTAAGCTCGTAGGCCCGAATGGCATTACGAAGGGAATCCTAAACGCAGTGTTGTGTAGGAGTAAGTAACGTGTATGTATATAACGAGAAAACGAATTATGCGCGGTCATTGCTGTGCACGCCAGATGGCTGTAAGAAGACACCCCAGAAACCTAAAGAAAAATGGCGATATTATCTTCAGCTCCCCCTACACGCTATGGTATCCGTTCTTACACTGCACCACCAGTGTGGCGTGGGAAAGCCAACATGCGTCACACGCGTGATGGCATCGTTTGCAATATGGCGTCGACTCGGAGGATATCTGCAGTGCCAGCCGACGGTCGGTCCGTCCGTCCGTCCGTCCGTCTGTCCGTCTGTCCGTCCGTCTGTCCGTCCGTCTGCCTGTCTGTCCGTCCGTCTGTCTGTCCGTCTGTCTGTCCGTCTGTCTGTCCGTCTGTCTGTCCGTCTGTCTCTCCGTCTGTCTGTCTGTCCGTCTGTCTGTCCGTCTTTCCGTATGTCTGTCCGTCTGTCTGTCTGTCCGTCTGTCTGTCTGTGTCTGTCCGTATTTCCGTCTGTCCGTCCGTCTGTCCGTCCGTCCGTATGTCTCTCCGTATTTCCGTCTGTCCGTCCGTCTGTCCGTTCGTCCGTCCGTCCGTCCGTCTGTCTGTGTCTGTCTGTCTGTGGGGGGTGTATGCTCCAGTGCCAATCGGAGCGCAATGAATGATGAGCTGCAGTCCGATTTCGACTGCGTGCGAGTTGCACCAAATGCGCTTTGTTCGGGCGTCAAGAGCGCGCGCCGTATATTTCCGTGACGAAGAAAGAAACCATTGCACCAAGTGCGTCTGCAACTCTTCCCGAGTATCTTGCTCCTCGAGGAGCGATATGCGGGTCGCATGCGCTGCAATGCAGCGCGTCGGATGTGAGCCACGCACTGGATCATCGGATGCTGCAAACCGGACGCACCGTCGCTTGGCCCAGATTGCAAATGGTGCGCCACATCCGCACGGCGCTGTGCGAGCCACGTACGCTCGTGGCACATCCAACCCGCACACTTCTTCTGTGCACTGGGTGAATCGTGGGGATGAACGAACCCTTTGTGCGTCCAGATGGGCGAACACACGTACGCTCAAAACATGCGAATAGGTGGACACTGTACCAAACTCTAAGCACGAGCTAACTATTGCTATTAAAGTGTTGTGTATCAGCTATATATATCAGCTAGGTTCTCGCAAAAACGCTACGTATTTCTCACATGCGGCAGGTCAAAGTTGTACATGTCACGATTTCCGGCCAAATCACTGTTCTCGGGAAGAAAAAAAACATGACTGAAAGGTGGCCAAGTCTGCCCAGCTACAACATTCCTGGAACATTCTACTCCAGATAAATAACTCTGAAATGAGACATGATGAGACACCCACCTGTAACGGTAAGCACACGTGCAGAGCGGATACAAACGCGTACCCTCAAAGCTAGACAGAATGTCAGTACTGGTGCTATTACGTGTTCCATACCGACACCCCCCCCCCACACACACACACACACCGGGCACATCATCCGCGGAGCACCTGGCCACCAAGGCACCACAGCGGACCGAATTCTCCGCCATGAAAACCGAAGGGTCTTTAGAAGACCTCGTCTGATCACGGTCAGTTGGGAAGCATTATCACCTGCGGCTATGGAACCCCTAAGGAGGCAGAGACGGCAAAAAAAAACAAAGACAGTACGGCCAATCGGAACTGCGCCAAAGATCTGTCTGCAGGCCGTGCAGCTCTCTGTTGGACGCTGGAGAATAGCGACAGCACCCGTCACAGCAACACGCACGCTTGTTCGAGGCGTGAACAGCAAGAGAAAACGCTATTCGGACTACACGGACAAGCATAGCGCACCTCCATACGCTGAGTAAAGAAAGGAAGATACGTCGGTGGTTGAGTCTAGCTCCATCGCGTCAAGTGGTTGTGACGCAATCAAAGTTTAACGATCCACAATCATGCACACGCTTGCATATACAAAGCAAGAAACTAGGAACACTAAAAAAAAAGTAGCAGTGTTATGAAGACCTGCTGCTTTCAAGACCTTTTAACCTATCAGTCTGGAACAACACTGTCTTTCCTTATTATGCTGAATTATGCTGAGTTCCTCGTCTCTGTTGTGCAAAGGCCTTCATTAATAACTCCCGGAACCTAACCCCATATCTTTCCGAGCGCGCCTTGAGTGCAGTGTACATTTACAACGCCGAAAGCTCCCCGACTGCGCCACGCGACCTTGGCAGTCGGCCCAGCGGCGTAACTATAGAGTTCCGTAACAAGGCTGCGTCTCACGAGAGGGCAGGGCGCGTACGGCACGCCTACAGCACAGTCGGCGACAAATGGTCCTCCTTGGCGGCAGAGACATTCATTTGGCTGCTCCATGCGTACGCGTAGTTCAGTTCCTCCACATCGTTGCATAAATATGGGCGCAACGGCGACACTTCATTTAAGCGCAAGTTGCCGCAGCGTAAACAGGCGTAGCTCCTGTAAACTTAGTATTCCGGTCACACCGAATACGAGGCCGCGAACGAGCGGCAAACCCGGGTGAGTCGTGAGAGTTTTCAACTACATACGGTAGCACATCGCTTTAACAAGGATTTACTGCGAAGAATGGCGGAATGAGTGGGCTCGCTGAAGGCAGTTCGTGGGACCCGGGTAACTCGGAGGCGCGTAGTTTTGTTTCGTTACTCGTCCTGCTAGTTTTCGCAGTTGTGATTTACGAAGTGGGCAAAGTCAGATGGTCGTAAAATGAATGCCATCAAGACTTCAAAAACATGTTTTCGCTCTTTGGAGGAAGCCACAAGTAGGCACGCTGGTGCACGCGCCAGAGCTGAGCTCTTTAACGCAAAACATAACACCTCGATCGGTTTCCTCTGCAGCGGAGTTGCTCAAACTTACACATTTCACATTTCCTTTAGTGCGAATGCGAAAGCACCTCTGGCCGTGCTCCCCGGGATTCAGCAGTGTGTGTGTGTGTGTGTGTGTGTGTGTGTGTGTGTGTGTGTGTGTGTGTGTGTGTGGTGTGGTGTGGTGTGGTGTGGTGTGGTGTGGTGTGGTGTGGTGTGGTGTGGTGTGGTGTGGTGTGTGTGTGTGTGTGTGTGTGTGTGTGTGTGTGTGTGTGTGTGTGTGTGTGTGTGTGTGTGTGTGTGTGTGTGTCACTGGGTCAGCGGACACCACAATCGCGCGCTCCGAGTAGGCGGTGGCGTCCACTTACACACTGAGGCAGTTATGCGACTTCACTTTTCTCAAAACCAGAGGAAGGTTTAGATTCCGTTGATTTTGAGGGAAGGCGCATAACTGGTTTCCTGGGTCAGTCGACACCTCAATATAGTTTTGAGATATATAACGGTGTGTCCACCGGCAAAAAGCTGTGCTTTTAAACAATAATTTGTGCTTAGCAATGCTAAACTTCCAGCTCTCTTTTTTCCTCCTAAAACGGACAGAGAAGGTAAAACAAGACGCAAGCCCAGTGATCCCTTAGAAATGATTATTAATTTTTGCTTCAAATCCATCGGCATTCCCAGAAAACTGATGAAATATGCATAAAGTCGGATCCACAAAAAATCTTTAAAAAGCTAACTTCGGCCTGTCTATAAGCCGCTAACGTACATAAACTGATCAAGAATCATGTAATATGTCTGATAAACTTGTGATGCAATACAAAAGTTACCGAGTGTTGTCCACAATAGGGCATTTTGCTGGAACCTCGTTACAAGTAATAAATCTCACTAACCTCAAAATTACAGCTAAAAGCAAATTTAGAAACGGTATCGTAATAATATCAATTTTCGAATGGAAATGTAACGATAATTCGCTCTTTCCTCTCAGCGGTGATCAGCATCCTAGTTTACTCCAGTAAAGCTTTGGTGTAACAAGCCGTGTTGATTCCAACCTTTAATGAAATTCGGTCTTGCCATCTCTGCACCTATTCGCAGGTCAGAGTTCGACACTACTGATAAGACGCTTCGAGCAGAGAGGTCTGCGCGCTTTCCGTTTTGGCCAGTCAGGACGTGAGCCGCAACTGGCCCAAGAAACGACATCAACGTGGGAAACATAAAAGGCGGCATAACAACTTTGTTCACTAATCCCCCTCACAAAGAGCGTCCGGGGCTTTTGACATGGTTTCGGAGTTAATTATATAATACGCGAAGCCTTCACTCGAGCAGGCAGCTTATATTGACGGTTGATGGAAGAACATTCGGGCGGGGCGTTTGCTATTGTCCCGTGCGAAGGACAACAGAACTGCTTCTACGCGAACCTTGTCCTCGCGGCGCTTTTCGCTTGCACTCGTTGTATAGCCCACAGCATGAAACGATCCCTGAGCCGAACTCCGCCTGTGGCCTTACAGGGTCCACCGCACTAAGCGGGAACATTTGAGGACATGGTTCTGCGGTCGGCGCAGTTAGCGCGCACTCGTACTGTCTGCACCCTGTCGCACTATACGGTCACGCTGTCCATTCGAGGAGCCCGCAGCTGACACCGCAAGAACTGAAACACCACGCGCGCTCAAGTGTTCACTCTAAGTGTGACCAACTCTGCAAACTCTGTGCAGTGCGGTGCGATTCAAAGTGTAGCGGCGGCTGACGTCCCATAGGACAAGCCTCCCTTTCAACTGCTTCCCACGCGAGTTATTCGCACTATAAATTTCCGCGAACCTTAAGACAGTTTTCGAAACTGGGGCGGATCTACTACATACCGGAAAAATTACTACACCCCCCCCCCCCCCTCTTAGCATTTAAGTAAGGGTGGAACATTCTTGTTCCTGATACCGCTTCAAATAGCATGAGATCTGTTCAGCGCGGTATTTGTAATTCGGAGTCAAACAAGGCAATTAAGCATCATTAGCATACGCCTAAGCGCGGCCACGGTGCTGCAAAGGAAACCAGGAAAACCAGATAACTTTTACAGAGCGTTACTGGCTGCTATTGGGAATTTCCTTCTGTGAATTCTACTCCGCCATTTGGGACTTCCCTGAACGCCCTGGCGCGTTTCTTAACTCTACCGAGGTTATGTCCAGCTAACAAAGGATGACTCATCGTTTCATGCTCTTCAGCTTCCGAAGAAGTGCACGGAATTACAGAGCACGAGGAAGTATCGCAGCGCCTCAACACACAGGAAATCTGTCATTATACGCACTCGCCTAAATGAGTGCCGTATTACGCCTGGGGTCGAACCATAATACGCACCCCCGTGTATTAAGACGCCAGAGCCATTGTCTCGCCGGTGCGCAGTACGTGGCGTACAAGGCACGACCTTCGTCACACGCCACGCCACGACGGCTACGAAAAAGGAGGAGGAGTAGAGGACCACCCAGCGTAGCGCCCAAAATGCATCGCTGCGCAACAACAATGGTGCAGTGTGGCACGCGCTAGCGGCCAGCGCAACGCGGCGACAGGCCGAGAACAATGGAGCAAAGCAGAGGGCCCCGCGTCGTTATGCATCCAGACAGCCTGTGACGGCGACCCGAAATGAGCGTGCGGCTTCTGCAGATATTACATGTCCCATCTACAACAACAACAAGCCGAAACAAAACGAAAAGAAAAATATTTGCACATGAAAAGGGAAGCTTGGTGTTCAAGATGATGACGGCGTCACTTTTCCGCTGGACCAGATGCACGCCAACATTCAATTGGACTCTAGATATCCGCTACTCCCTCCCCACCTTCATAACCCCTTCGATAAGTATACAAGCGTGAAATGGGATACCGCGCGACTGTTAACTGTCTCCAGGAAGCTGCCGTCGCGAAACTATAAGCAAAGATGCAGAGAGCACTGCATTGAATACAGTACTCAGCCATCTGCCAGTCTGTTCCTCTTGAGCAGTCCTAACTGCCTCCGGGATTGCGGAGTTGAAAGCGGAGAGAGTGGACATCACTGTCATACGTGAATGCGACCTGTTTCTGAATGTGTCTCCACTGTAGCTACTTGCCGCCGAAGAAAAAAGAAGTGGGAAGTGGGGGACAGAAGAAAACGGGCTGGTTTTGTTTTTAATATTTAGCCGCCTAACACTGCTCCTCGCGATGCATGCAAGAACCTCGTAGCGCAGTGCAAGCTTGCGCTGCCTGAGTGACTACTCCAAGAAGCAGTCTGGGATGAAAAGGAATGCTTTCTCGGTACACAACAGTCAAGTAGCCATTTTTTCCCCCTCTAGGCCTTCGACTTTAAACGTAGTAGGTATCATGCCAAGCGGCGCTCACAGCAAGCCGTTATTCGCTGGGGGACGATTTCGGGCTGGCTGTAGTGCAGTTCTTCAACAAACGAAAAGCCCGACTGAGCCCCGAATCCTGCTCCATGCGAAGCGGTCAGTCAACCGCTGTTTACAGTCCTACCCTATGATCCCTGCAGGTTCACACGCCGCGTACCACCGTCCTGAAGCTGTCTGGGAAAGTCGTTCGAGACCGCGGTCACGTTTCGCGCGCTTTTCGTGATACGCATATAACCAGCGCCTCCCCGCAGGCCTGTTAAAGCGTTCGTTTAGCAGTTGAGCTGCAGTGCCACCGGCGAGGGAAGTTTAAGTAGCACGTACTTGTGGCAGTTGCGGTGCAAGGAAAGGGGGGAGGGTCACTGCTCGGCGTTTGAAACTTGAATCCGAACAGTATACGCGCACTATCTACCGGTTTTTCCTTACAAAAAGGCGCCGCACTGCAGCGCTCCTGGTGGTGTAGATGTAAACCAGGCGGCTCTGTATAAGCTGATACACATGCAGCGCCCAGCGGAGTTGCGTGTGGGGTGAGGCCAGCGATAAATGACCGCCTCGGCCGTCGCGCAGCGTTTCGGGGTTTATGAGCAGGCGCTATCTTTCCGCGCGTTGTTGCACGCTTACAGCTGCTTATCAAGCGTCTGGCAGCGATGAAGCGGCAGTTACTGCACGGCGTCAGCCGATACGCTACCGCCACGTGGTGGCGAGCTCGTTTCCCGAGCTCCACAGCCTCCTGCGAAGTCCTTTATAAAGAGCGAAAGAAAAGTAGAAAACAAATTCAAAGACCAAAAAAACGTCCACCGAGATAATGCTGCCCGGTGTAAATCTCAAAGCAGCCTGGGGCTATTAGGCTACCAGCAGCTATGAGCCTGCTTTTCAGACTGTCTTGTCTGCACTGCATGCGTTGTGTGTTGTTGATAGTTCTATAAGCTTCTCTACCGCTAGCAGTTGTTAGTCAGAGCTCGTTTTGTTTTGTCTGTCTTTTTCCTGCATCCTGTTTCAGTGCCGTTTCCTCTCAACATATTTTCGAAACAACTATAGCTCACCTCCGAACTGCTGTTGGATTAGCCCTGTCGCGCGCGCGAAACCATAGCGTATGTATGTGTGTGCGCGTGCGCTGGAAGGCACGCCGGGCATAACAGCGCGCTCGCTCATGTACTTCTATACCGTGGAATCTTTTCCGTAAGAGTGACGAAACGCAGATCCCCCCCCCCCCCCCCCTTCCAGATTCGCCTACGCAATGTCAGCGACGCAGTTATGCAAACAGCAATTTCCTGAACGGATTGCCCGCACGAATACGTGACAATGCGCACAGCCACGCGCGTTTTCATATCCGAATGCATATTGATGTCGCTGGCGCATTGCAAGGAAGCTCCTTCGGGACCAGCAGGACGACAAAGACAGGGCCTTATGCCTCAAGAAAGATTACGAATCGACTGCGCCTGGTTGCTGTCACCAATGAAGGACATTCAGCGGCTCGCTGTGGCGTCGGCTGCAAGACAATCGTCTGCGTGCGTATGCGAGACGTCATTAAAACTACGTTATGACGCAGGCACAGAGGACGATTCGGCTCAAGTATCGAAGCCGCTGTGACACCCGGTCGCATTAAGGCACAGAGCGCCTACTGTCTGCATCGCTGCCTATTTGGCCCTTAGTGGTGACCTCCGCCAATGTGCAGACCAGCATTCCAAGCTTGCGCTCTTGAGATGTGCGTCCATAGTTGGTCAAAATGCAGCAACAGTTGTCCTGTGCACATGCCCGCAGCCATGCTGTACGCGAAGATGCCAATGCTATTATATTTCCCATGTTCAGCCCCTACCGTGTCCACATACCAGCACTGCGGCAATTACCGGAAGCCCAGCTCACGGAGTCAGGTGTGTTTAACTTCGCCTTTCTCCACAAACTGAAACGCAGGGATGTCGGCATGTGAACCATTCTGTCAGTATAAGCGCATGCTTTCCTGCTTAATTCTTTTAGGTCCAGATTTCAACTCGAGTATGCGGATTGAGTGCGCAGCAGCGCATATTTATTCACTTACCGTGAAAGCCCTCACGGGCGAGATGTAGAGAAGAAAAGAAATGTGAAAAGAAAGCTAAACAGTCATCACGTCCAAAATGTATTCGCTGGCAAGATATACGACAGGTGGTGGACAAGTACGAGAACTTAACGGTCCTTGGTAATCCTTGTTCGGCATTCAAGATTCGCAAAAGTAGCACGCTCCACACAGCTAACGTGCTGGTGAAAATAGGCCACATTAAAATCTCGTGACAGATGCTGGGAATCGAAGCTAAGACTACAAGGAAAACAGAACAGGTTTCGACCGCAAAAAGGCAAGTTAAATATGCCGGCACGGATCGCAATGCCATAATGACGAGGCGTTTCAAGATCCCTAGCAAATTTCATATTTTTATTCCTTATTCCTATCTGAATGCCACCAGCCTGCAATACATGTCAAATGTCGTTGCAATCAGCGCTGACGCTGTGACACGCAGATGGCATTGCGCCTATTGCACCGCTGCACGAAACTTAAAACTTTGTTTCAGTATGTTTATACTGTCCCCAATGGTACGGCGGCAGGCCAAAGGTAAGGCGTCTGGCAACCAGCAAATCCTGAGGCCGACTTAAAGAGCGAGAGATACAGAAAAACAGAATTCCACCCGCCTAACGTTCAATATGTCAGCGTTAACAAAAGCGACAAAATCTTTCAACAAATGATGTACCACAGAGGAACGTCCTTCGCTGAAGACACCGATGAAGTTCAATGTTACCCACCGGCGCGTATGTGTCATCGGCAGAAGCAGTAAGTGAACCATAGAAGAGGATTTATAGTTGGCACAGCGGTAAGGTTTACTCTGCAGACAAATGCTAAGCATGACAGACCACGCTAACCGCGAGTTGATCACATTGGGGCTACTATGTTAAACTGCCCTGCAATAAAACACTGAGGTCACTTTCGCCCGCCGATAGCACGTTCAGCACTCGACAAATAGCGGCACAACCGGAGTGCGTCATTGTTCAAGCGTCTCTTCCATGAAGACTGCTATAGTCAGCATTGTAAATAGGGGTACATCAAGCACGCAGAAGCCAGCCGCACGAAAGACACGCGCGCCATGAAAGCTACGCAACTGGGGATGTACGAGACAGATCAGTGGGGTCGAGCCGAGGCTTGAGAAGAATCGGACAGCCGGCCACCGGCACCACAATAAAGCGGCGCGGGGCACAAGTTCGCAAGGCTCCACCGAAGGAGGGGAAAGAGCGTCATGCATTGCTTTTCCTTCTGTCCATTTTCGTGGCCCGTTCGCTTGATGCAATTACCTTCTGCCTCCGCCTCGTATCGGCGAGGCGCCATTACACACGTGCACCCACGCAGACCGCCATGCACGAGCACACATCTGCGCGCAGAGAATTCACACGTCCTTATGTAGGAAACTAAACAAATCTACTCATTTTGCTACGTAAAGATCGGAGATGTTCGCTTACTGTCCGGATACGCTTTCGACGGACGAAAGAAAGGTCATTCTGAACCCAGGAATATACCTGACGGCGCAGTGACGTGGAGGGACTGTCGCTCTGAAGCACCGCTTAAAATTAGAAAAATAAATAAATTTGTTACGAAACCTTTAAACACTGCGTAGTGTAGCTTCTCGCGGAGTTCTTAGCCAAGGAATCTCGCCCTTCACACCTTCGCCGCCCGCAGATGCCTACAGCCGCCGCGTTCGCCAAGGGCAGCGTACGGACCAGCACGGCAGCGGAAATTCCAGACGAGCTCCGGCGAGGTGAAATCATCCGTGAGCGAGAAAAATGAACGGGTAGTGGTATAGCGTCACGCTTACCGCAGGCACGCAGACGTATATAAAGCTTTTTTAATATATGCCACGCGGAGTATCAGCAATTGACAAAATTTATTTAAAAAAAAAAACACTGTACGTTGTTGAGAAGGATGTTAGAGATGCACGTGGAAGGGCAGAGGACATGGTTACGACCCAAGAGAGGTTGGAAAGAGATCTTTGGGAGAAAATGTTCTTAGTGAAGAGAGAACATTGCAGGAAGAGGTGGACGACATGTCAGTGTCGAAAAATACGACACAGCCGGTCCCAAAATACGACAAAATTCATTGTCGTCCAGTCGTTACGACAGCGTTTTCTATAGTATTAAGAAATTGTATGTTGTCGCAAGTCTCGACAGAACTGGCTCTCTCGTTAAGTCAGGGGACTGCACAATACTACAGAAAATCCTGTTGTCACGACAAGAATTTCTGTCGTCATGATGATGATCTGCGGGCATCTGCGGCCAAAGAGCGCCATGGCACAAGGTATTTTCGTATTGCTCAAGGTGGGGTCAAAGACCAATTTCCCAAGCACTTCAGCCTGTTTAATCCGAGCACCAGACCAGAGGAAAGCTTGCACCCATTGTATCACCGGTGGGTGCCCGGCGCCACTGGGGATCGAACCCCGCACCTCCCGCATGCGAGGCGGATGCTCAACCGCTTGGCCACCGCTGCGGTAACTTCTGTCGCCAGGTCCCAAAATACTACAGGAAAATCTTTTCCGACACCAAAACAATTTTTGGTGTTTTTTTTTTCGATCACAGCGACCCACATGGACAAATGAAACATAAGCTGAACTAAGAAAAATACGAAACGCACCACTGATGCCTTAAATCCAAAAAGCGAAACCTTCTGACTGTGCCCAACTGCTGCTTAGTCGACAAACAGTTCACCAACAACGCTCGTATCAGCGGCCGAGGTACAAAGTAAACACATGAATGTACGCATCATTTCCTTACATCAAGCGCCTGCATGCACGTTCGCGCGCACGCGAGAAAGGTATCGCCGCAAAGAGCCGCCTCAACGAAGTGTTCATGCCCATTACCGCAACTCCACGTTAAGAGGCTTCTCAGCGCTGTGTTTCCAACACTTGACTGGCGTGTCGCACGCAGACCCCGCCCGTCCTTGAGTGTGTGTGTGAGTGTATGCGTACGCTTACGTCGTCAGCAGCAGCGAGCCTGTCATTGTTCTCCGACCGACAGCAGTTTTCCTCCTTCCTCGTTTTACCCACGAACAACACGCTTTTGTTGAGGGAAAGGGGGTGTAGTTGTTCTACACAGCTGCTTTCCGCTTCCTGGCGCGAGGCGAGACTCGCTCGCTATCACACAATTCTCTCTCTACTCAAATTCTCGACTGTGCCACTTAAATGCGCGCCAGAAGATTGCACGCTCTCCCCCCACGCGTTGACGACCTGTTCATGGAAGTCAGCCCAGAGCGCTTATCTTTCTGTATAGGATTCAAATACCACAAATATTTCCCGAACGATGCGGCCAAATAGATACAGCACACCTTCCCACCGGAACGTTCATGATTTTCTGTACTGTCATTTATTTTTTTTTTTCGTTCTAAGCTCCTCACTAGTTACGCTCGGACTTCAGACAAGGGGGTTGAAACTAAGTTATCAAGAAATGATGTCCCGTTTAAAGCCACGTTGGCCGAGGAGTGACGATTGTATAGGTATGCTCGAGTCGTCAATCAAGTCGAGCTCAGTGCATGCAGCGCAAGATCTCTCCCGCGAATCGCCAATTAGGCTTGTCTTCTGTTAGTCGATTAGCCTGCCATACCACAGCAAAGTTCTTAATCTCATCTCCCTACCTGACGCTCTGCCGTCCTCGGCTACGCGTTTCTTTTTCCCAGTCGTCACCCTAAGAGACACCCGTTCTCATTATACGTGCCCTGCACAAGTCCATTTCTGCCCATCGATCACACATAGCATATATCATTTAAACACCAAGTGAGCAACCACACACATTAATATACATGAAAACATAACTCAAACGTAGGCCACAAAAGGACAACCGGAATGAGCAGAACTCACATACATAAACAAAGAAGACGCTAAAGGCAGGCTGCGCTTAGTTTGTACCAGCTATATCCTGCTCTCACTCTGGTCGACGTCACCAGAGTGCGATTTCTTCCCGCAAAGAGAGCCATGATTATCTATTTACCACGTAAGTGTCCTTACCGCGAGACTAAGAAAACAAATACGACAGATGCGTCGAGCATGCTTTAGGTCAGATATGCTGCTTTAAATGCTCTTCTCGCCGTTACAAACACTCATCCCTGCGTCTTAGCCGCCGGCAACTCAGCTAAGGAGCTGTGCACGGCCCCGGAGCGTAGCACACTGCAGATATGCGCCTCCCTCGCTATTTAGGATCCTGTAATTATCTCTTCCCGGAAGATGAACGTCCAAGAGCCCTGATCAGTGGTCCGGTGGGGAGATTGATATACGAGCGCATGGGCCCAATAAACAAGGCGAGATAAGGTGCGGCTGAAACCGGAGGATATCTGGCCACCCGAGAACAAACGAGGCACCGTTTTATCTCCGACAAGCACCGGCGAGAGAGAGAGAGAGAGAGAGAGAAAGCTCACGGACGCCCGCGACTACTCTGAGCGAAATCATCGAGTCCCGCCGCTGAAGTTCTGGCCAGTCCCCGCGCCGCCTTCCTCGACCACTTCATTTCTGCACCCGGACGAGAACCGTCGACCCCGTGATCTAGTAGTCCCCTTAAAGAGGACCGTTCCCAGCGCCCTGTCGGTCGCAATCTTCGTTGCCCGCCGCCGCGAACCAGGCAGCCAGGGGAGCGTACACATAACGACCCTGCAGCAGATCTTGATCTCGCTGCCACACCGCGCACATAGTCTGGCCCGGGCAGAATTCTTTGAGAGAGGAGGAGAGTCCTAGAAGCTCCAACGACGCCATCACTCGTTGCCCACGGAACGCGGCGAAGCCTAACCTTTACCGCCTCGTCCGTGCCACAGCGCATACTAATCCGTTGGCTGTACAACCTCTCCCAGAGTTATCCAGATCTCTGTCTGCGTATAGATATGCGTACGCGGCTGAACAGCAACACGGTCGCGTGCTCGGGATAGCTGATAATTTTATCATCTGAATTAGGTCGTCATTTCGAAAGCGCATCCTTCCTTGGAAAGTGAAGACCAGCCGGTGCATCAGACTCCACCAGGACAATGGAGAAGAAAGAAAGAAAGAAAGAAAGAAAGAAAGAAAGAAAGAAAGAAAGAAAGAAAGAAAGAAAGAAAGAAAGAAAGAAAGAAAGAAAGAAAGAAAGAAAGACGTTTCTCGTGAACGACCCACAGAGACCTGGTGGGAAAAAGGTCTTACAAGCTAGCCGAGTTAGCCGAGAGCCCAATCTGGGGGGCGTCGTTAACTGACAAGCGGAAAAACGTCTGTTATCAATCCTTCGAGCGTGCAGACTCAACCACGTGCACCCCCCTTGCCCTATTTCTTTTTCTCTCGCGCTCTCCCTCTAAGGAAAGATTGTCTCTTCTGCTCAGCGGCGGCGACAAAGTCGTTTGCCAGATGGCAAGCACTTTGTCTCCGAGGGAACGCCCCGCTGTTCGAAGAGCGACGGCGGTGGTCTAACCGAAGACAACCTCCGCACACACGACACACAGATGTACGGACTCGCCAAGTTGGCGGGGAACGGAAAGATAGATATAAGCCTTCGGACAGAGCTCGAAGCGACCAGGCACGTCGCCAGCGTTTGCGCCCCCCCCCCCCCTCTTCTTCCACGTCATTGCTGCTGCTTCTGCTGTGGTTCGCGGGCGCCAATACCAGGCGGCGTAGGACGTTTCTCCTGCTTCGCACGTCAGCGCTCGTTCCGTCACCGTCCACTTGGACACGGTTGAGCTCGTGTACTTAAGATAAAGACGGCGAGAAGTTGGATGAAGAAAGAAAGACGGTGAGGGAATAAAGAGAAATAGCAAGGAAGAAAGGTGACCAGGCGCACGTAAATATATCCCCGGACGAGTTGACATTTACTCCATGAGCCGCGTAGAGGAAAGCCCTAAAGAGCGATGGTTAGCAGGAAAAAAAAAAAAAACTCATCCCGCCGGATTCCACATCCACGCGCTACATCAGAACGTGAATGTACTGCTTTTACTGCTCACCTTCCCACCTTATACCGTTCTATACGTTATCACTTTTTCGTGCTCTTAGAGGCAAAACAACTGTGAGGTTCAATCTAATTTCAAACACGCACGTCACATATGCAAAAAGAAAAGAACCGAATGTGGTCGCAGCAACGAACGCGATAATAAAATAAAGAGAGATTCAAGTCGCACTGATGTACGAAAAGTTGAAAGCGTATCAAAGGCGCTTAGTGACGTTTTATCTTATGGACGGACATGATTAATATAAAGCGCACCTTCAGTTTCTTCGCATTGATTGAAGAACGTCCGAGTCACGCGTGAGTTGGTCATTCAGACCGACGTAGCTCACCCATTCAGTCAAATGAACCTTTCATATGAAGACAGAAGGAACGCAGTCAGGTTCAGCTTACCTGCAAAGACAAAGAATACAAACAGTAAGTATTTATTCAATTCAAATTTGTTTTGGACAGCAAATTTCGTTAAAAGTTAAATTCATCACATCTGAAAATCACTGGACAACAAGATTAGAAGACAGCTGGATTTTGTCGCAACAAACTTACAAACATCGCGACGCAGAGAGATTCTATATTTTAGCAAGTAAACTTAATCTGAGGTGCGGAAAGAACACCGTGAGAAAGAAAATAAAAATAAGACAGACAACACAGGGGGAAAGTTCATGTACGAGTCAGGTTTTAACGAAATCATAAGGTACGTCTAGTGTACTGCCGTACATATTGTCTAACACTTCAGCTTTTTAGCATCATTTTAGAACAGGAAAAAAAAAACGCAGGTTTTTCTGCGTTCGGGGTGGTGGATAGCCTCTCACCCTCCATCTCTTCGTTTCCTCGCTGTTTCTGCTAACTCGCAAGCAGCCAGAGGAAAAATAGGAGATAAGCGTCACTGGCGGGGATGAGTTCACATTGTCCAGCCCGCACGCCCCGTAGCATCCCCGAAGCGCTGCCCTCAACTTACCTCCCGTTTGCACGTGCGGACGGCCAGTCCCTAAACACAGCAGCCCGGACTGCAACACCTCCCGAGTTTTGTATCATCCCTAAGTGCAGCATGCTGCAGTGGTCATCTATTTCCTAAACGAGGAGGGACGCGCGCCTCTTGCCGTTCCCTGCATCCCCACGGTGCTGTCCCGATGGGGAGTGAAATGGCAGGTACTCAGCCTACCCGACTCCCCCACCTCAGCGGGGGACCTGCCTCTTATCAAACGATGCGAAAGCCAGTGGATCCTGGGGCCACGGTGAGCTGTGCATACGGGGAGTGCGGAGATCTGTCCAAGCCCCGCCCCAGCGTAGGAAAGCATCGATAGGCATCAGACCGTGACATCACACCTCCCAACCCCAAGCGCGCAAGGCGCCTTATCATGGACAAACAGGCGTGACGTATGCGGCTACGCTGTAGCGGTGTGGACACACTCGCCTCTCCAGTGCACGTCACCAGTGGCAGGGTGAAGCCAATACTCATCGTCTTCCGTCATTGACCATGTTATTACCTCTTATAACTATCTATTTTAGACCGCAAATGAGTACGTCGGGCATTTGCATATGAATTTCATGGCCCAAAGAGGGAAGCCCAATAAACTACTTCGACACAAAGCTCCCCCAAACGCAGTGATGGACTAGCTGGCAACTCGTTGCCCAGTATTTGCAAAATAGATGTACTGCACACAATAAGGCAAAAAATCGATGGCCCGACGCGCTGAGTATGACAGACTGGACAAAACTTGTTTAGCACGTAACTGGCAGGATGATGGGTAACAGTCATCATCTCGGACAGAGTGCCAGAATAAGAACACGTAAATCATAACGCGTTTAGCGTTCAGTTCACTCCAGTTTTTTCCATGCTGCCTTGCACGATATGACCACTATAACCCGATGGCACGTGCAAACTGAGTCGCTTCTGCTGTGCCCGCACCATTCAGGGCGAATCGCGCTGGTAAAACATCTTCAGATATTCTCTAATCGATGGGAGAACAGAGCACGTTAAGTGCCGCGATCAACTAAGCGAAATTTTGTTTCAAAGAAGCTAATGTCAAAATCGCTCCAAGGTATTCCCCGTGAAGACTTGCAGATACGATGCGGCGAATAACTAGGATTAACTGGTAAATCGTTCCCTTTATTTAAAGAAAACAATGCAGAACACTGCATCGTACTCAGACACGCGTGATTTTTCCGCATGTACCGGGGGCGGCGTTTCAAGAAAGGCGTACATAAAACGAAGCAACACAAAACGAGAGACTTGTGGACCAACCCGCAGCGACTCATCGTTCGCAACGCATCGCTCGCAGCTGGCCAAAAGCGCCGAAGCAATCCGAACAGCTGCTTTCCATCACGGCTACAGCCAGGCGAGACCCGCACGGAGGCGATGGATGCAGCGTATATACTCGACGCGTGGGGGACTTTATGGGGGGCGGACGAGGCGGGTTCGCGCCTGCCGGTGGTGATTTACCGCATCTCGTTCGTCTGCCCTTGCAGGAAAAGTTTAGAGCAAGGACGCCGGCGTGCAGAGAATTAACAAGATGGCGGCAGAGACGAACGTTTGATTTACGCTCGTGGCTCTTTGTGGCCTCTTACCAAATAAGCTACTATTTATAGGGCCATAAAAAAAAATGGCCGTGGTTTAGCTCTGGTTAAACCTGGAGCCCGGTAGCTGCTTCGCACCACGTGACCAACCACGTGACCATGTGGCGACGCCGCCACGGCTCGAAATGATAGCGTAATGTAGCTATCGCTACAAAAAAGCAAAGCGTCTTCATAACAGAACTTTCTCGGAGAACTTCCCCCACGGGATTTATATCCCCATTTATTTCGTTTACGGCTCCTAGTCCGAAGCGAGCAGCGTGGTTCGTTCTAGCAGAAGCATATTTATTTTATTTACTTATTTATTTTTATTTTATTTAACTGAGTTGTACACAGCGCCTATGACCTTGTGGAAGTGCCAGATTTAAAACTTTATTTGCTGTTTTTTTATATTTTATCGCAGAACGGCTTGCGTTGATCTCCGTGCTTTGCGGGTTTTTTACGCCTGTTATTCCCACCAGCTAAGGCCTGTACAGGGACTGAGAGTTTAATAAGTAAATAAATGCAAAAAAAATTAGACGAGTTTAGCATAAACTAGAACAGTTTCGTCAAAGCTGCGCACGATAGCAGTATTGCATACAAAGTGCACTTGTGCGCGCTGCCAGTTCACGCGTAATTTTACCGCAAGCGAAATTGCCTTGAGTGAGTTTTTCGTGAAATTTTTTCGCAAGTCCATATTTCTAAAGGAAAGATTCGGTGCACAGTTGTGGACGGTTATTGACTCGTCTTTGCACATTATATACATTTCATTCCTTCCGTAGCGCATACTGCTTCGGCTCGCTGCGAGCAGCGCTCAGAGAATACAAACGCAGTGGTTTGACGAACGGCAGGGGAGCCTAGTGTATTATGAATGGGTCCCGAGGGGGTTCTGCCAAGCTTTATGTAATTTCCCAAGCGTATTTCGAGAAGGCACAGCGCCGCGATCGCCACTTGGGGGACCAGGGATGGCGGTGAAAGATGAAAGTGGCGAGAATTAACGGCAAGTAGGGAACCCTTCACTTTCGTTTCTTTAAAGAAATCTTCGAAAGAAACTTTATACGTTGTCAGCGTAAAAAATATTCCGGTGTAAGTGTTTTCTTCAACAGTGCTGGGATGATACCCGGAGCCCCTCTCACTTTGGACGCATTTTTTGAGCCAAAACTCAATTTTAACTGCGTTTTTATGGAGGAAAAACGCTAAGGCGTCCGTGCGCTTTGCGATGTCAGTGCACGTTAAAGATCCCCAGGTGGTCGAAATTATTCCGGAGCCCTCCACTACGGCACCTCTTCTTCCTTTCTTCTTTCACTCCCTCCTTTATCCCTTCCCTTACGGCGTGGTTCGGGAGTCCAACGATATATGAGACAGATACTGCGCCATTTCCTTTCCCCCAAAACCAATTATTATTATTAATTATTATTATTAACTGCAACAAGAAAATGTCACTGCAAGAATTTCCACGACGTGCCATTTTGTCCTTCCGTTTTATGATTACACATCGCCAGTGAGGCTGACGTCCTTTCACTAGCAAACATATGACATTAACCAAATTAAAGAAACAACATAAAAAGGGCGAAATAAAATTAAATATTCTTTAAAAAAATCTCGCAACCAGAGCTCGGCATATAGGCTTAAAAACTTTCGCAACGGAAGGATCGGCTAGCAAAACAAGCGCACAAGAAATCAAGCGCATGATTAAGCAAAGCAGAGAGAGAATAAAGAAAGATCGGACCGCGCGGAAAATCACAGCGGCGAGAGCAAGCGAAAAGGGTTGGAGAAAGCGGGCAAGGCGTACATTTTTTTCTTTATATATTCTTCAAGTGCGCCATTAGGCACAGGTGCACGGCTAAGTGCAAATTACGCCGCAGGCTGTTTCAAATCGCGCACGCGCTTTTAACCACTCTCGCCCTCATTTGCATAACTAGTTAGGCCGCAAGAGTCGGTTCGAGACGCTGGATGGACTCGGTGCGTTCTCCCCTCCCTGCATTGGACATTCGCGGGGAAGATTTACGGCCTGTCGGCACTCGTGTTCGGCGCCCACGCTGAACGTTCCCGCAATTAAGTGCTTTCCATGCCTCCAGTGCACAAGTCTCGAATGCCTGCGCCTTTTGGCAAGGCCACGAAGGACGCTTGGTCTGGCTGGAGGCGGTGAGGGTGGAAAGGAACGACACAGATCAGACGTCCTGGCTGGCAACAGCCACCTAACGTATACAATGGGGGAAGGAAAAAGTACAGAGCAATATGACAGTCTGAGCATTCAGCTATTGATTACTGCGTAATTGTGCGTGAATAGCAGTTTTTTTTGTTTTCTAGCTACTTTTCTGTTTGGCGTATAATATTTGAAAGTTATTCTCAAATTTAGTGGAGAAATAATAGGAATTTCAAAATTTTGCGCAGAAAGTTTGTTTCCTTTCATATAGCTTATGACTTTCTTATCTTATGATTTCTTACGATTTCTTAGCTTACGATTTCTTTTGTCACGTGCCATCAATAATCGAACAACTTAAGTGTTCATGTAAAAAGCACCCGGTGCGACAACGATGCGGCATTTCCGCGCGCGCACTGCATGCTAGTACTTCCAACGGCAAAAGATGAAAAGGAGAAGTATCGATGAAGCATAGACGGAGATATGAAGCACCTGGCAACCCCAATAATTTTTATCGGATTGGTATCGTACATTTGTTTCATTTATTCATATACCAACATTTCTTCCTGATGGCACCACCGGTGTAAGAGGGTGTGGTACAGATATAAATGTAATGACAAGCGAACGAAACAACGGCTTAACATATCAAAGTAAAAAAAAAAAAAAACAAGTATCATTTCTGCTTAGATTGTTTTGTTTTTTTTGTATACATAGATGACCTGCAGTGTTCAGCCACCAATTCACAAGTGGACAGCGGTAAGTGTATCGCGGCTCAATCCGTCATATAAGCGCTTTTCATACGTGGCGCACTAACTCGGTTCTAAAGCGCACACGTGTTTTCCGTGCAATAAATATAAAAGCCGCCGACAGGAAGGCCAGTGCGCGGCGCCTACCGGCAAAACAAGTCGGCCCCCATACACCCCACAGCCCGGCCGTTCGCTCCATCGCTAGAATAGTTGGAAAGAAGAAGCGGCAGGGAAAGATGAGCCATCGTTTATTCAACCAAGGTTTCGCGGAGAGAGAAAGAGGAGGGAGAAAGCAGTGAACAACGCGTCATCGATCATCGCGGGGACGGCTGCCGGCCCAAGCAGTGCTCCGGGCAGTGCGCACTACAGCTCACTCCAAACTGCGCTGTGGCGAAGGGAAGAGCAGACCAACCTGTGCAACCGTTCAGTGACGTAAACAGTAAAAGACAACAAAGGGATAAAAAAAGCCTGGCAGGAGCGATTACCCCACCCAGCCACAAAGGGCCACAAGTGGTAGAAGTATGCTAGTATTTTCGCTGCTGTAGTCAGACACAACTCAAGAAAGAAGCGACAGATGCCCCTCAAAGAGGGTCCTCAAGCCAATGGCATCGACAGGTTTTCAGAACACCGCTTTTAATGCCATTAAGCCGTGGTTATTCCCCATTCATCAGCCACCCCCCGCGATTTCACGCTAACAGGTCTAAAAGGATCGAACAAGGGTGTGAGGGGGAGAATTGATGAAAAGAGAGAGAATCGGTCGAAGCCATTGGCTGGAACGACTTCTTCATTCTTGAGTTGTATCCGACAATAACAGTGCTACCACGACTGTATTAGTCGCCCAAACAGAAGCCTGCTCCTTTAAGAAGCTAAATGCAATGGGACTCTTATCGTCCACTGGCTGACCATTTGTCGTGAGTGCCAATTGCTACAGTTAGTACAAATGTTCCATTTTTGATTAAGGGTGCAGTTTTTAGCATATACGGATACGAATACGGAGACACACGAATGTTCCGCCAAGCAAACTAACTCTGATGTGATCGTACATCTTTAAGTCGGATCGGCACTCGAATTACCCTACCACTGCAATGAGATAATGCAGTTCCTAGAGTGCAAAGATTCACTGCTGTCAGAAACGGTTTGACAATCAGAAGCCTAGGAGCTTTTCGCAAGCGAAGTATATGATTGGTCACTTCAACACCGAAGTTGCTATAAGGCGTGTAGCTACAACATAAGGTACAGCTGAGTTACCAAATAAAGAGCAGAATCCGGATTTAAAGATTTCTTTCGTACGTATGCGATCTGACCGTATAAGTGAGACGCGCAGGTCATTAACGTAAATGCGCAAGAATTACCTTTGCAAATTCGGTACCGGAGGGGAAATCAATGCCAAATCGTCAGACATTTATGAAAATTACCAATAGGTTCCAATCGAGGAGGGACGACCATCAGCAAATTCCACTAACTAAAACGAAAACACTAGTGGAGAATGGCGCTCGCGCCTCATGTTTGCACATAGGGCGGCATCGCTTGCCAACAGTCGCCAGGGAGCCAGGCTCGGGGAGAAAGCGCCATTTTCCTGCAGGCTATTGCTGCCTCCTGTGGTAACCGCGTGCTCACTACTCCGTTTACCCTAGGCGCCCCGTATATCACATGACGCGTTCAACCCGTGTTCGCCTCGCTAACCAGCCATCGCCGAAACAGGGGCACCCTGCTGTTGTTACGCACCGACGATCACGCACCTATGCTAATCAGCGGCGGTGCGCTTTGTGTCGAAAAGGTCCGTCTTGCGCACGTGTAGAGAAAGGTCGGCCACAGTGTGGTCTCGTGGCCCTTGCGAGATCCCGCGAGAGCATATTTCATTGGGTGGAATCGCGTGACCGTGCAGCGTGGGGTTGCGTTTAGGCGGACGTGTTGGCGCTCGCGGCGCAGTTCATCTCACCGGATAGAAGAGCGCCTCACCGCGATTGCGTTACGAGCTCGGATGCGAGGTTTGTTCTTCTGCACACTTCGCATTCAACGCGGTCGATCGCTATTGCGAAGCTGTTGCATCAAAGGCACACGTGTACCCATTCACACGAGGGTATAAAGACCGGGGTCAAACGGTGTTTGCACGACCGAAAGCCTTTCGGCATGCTACCTCTGTGCATACATCGACGATGTATGGTCATCTATTATTCAGGGCGCTCAAGGAGCGGTGGTTCGTTTACAGGACCCGCTTACACTGTTACACACATCGGTGTAATTTTTCTGCGTCCCACAGTGCTGCAGGATTAGTGCCATAAAAAGAATGACGTCTTATGGCCAGGTGGAAAGCCTAAACTTGGAGCTTAGCGTGAGCTAGCTTTCAGTAACGGCAAACTTCGGACTGAGAATAGAGAGATTTAGCGTAGCGGAGATGTGCTAGCGGAGGCGTATACCGGTTCACCGGGCGCAGTCCGCGCATGCGCAGTGGCATGGGTGCGGCCAAGCGGGGCCACTGCGCATGCACAGCCAGCGTCTGGTAAGCCGGTATACGCCTTAGTACGTTTTCGCTACGCTAAATCCTTCTAACAAAAACCTGACGGAATAGCTTAGCCGGCCGCGAGTTTTGTCCAGGATATGAGAACTTCACGTTCAAAAACCAGCCGGTGCATTCATTAATTTCTCCTAATTCGACGGTAGGTCAGGTCATCTGATTCTTTCTATTTTTTTTATTTGGCAGTAAGAAAGTATTAAGCTTTCCTTTCCTACCGCTCAGAGTCGAGGCGACATCGGCGGTCGCTGAACAGCACACGGTACAGCGGTCGCGTACAAAGAAGGGCGAAGTTAAGCACCGTAGAAAGCTCGGAAGACTCGTTTGTATTCGCGGCGAGCGCGCCCCTGGGTGTCCTTGCCCGACGACTGTCGGCATCGATCGTGCCTTGTGGCGACGTGCCTTGACGCTGAACTTGCGCCTGAACAGCGGCATTGGAAAGCACGAAAGCTTTAGCTGCGGTTTTTACTGCCCTGACGGCGCCACCTCTCGGTGCACAACAAGGAAATCCCGCGCCCAACATTCCCAACATTTGAAGGACATCAAATTCCGAATGCCGATCCCGGTGCCGATAAAGGTTGGAGACGGCCGAAGGGTCGCGACGGTGGACGGGTGGGTCTACCGCGAACATTTACACTCGCGAATGTCAAGGAATACTAAGACATTCTTAGGCTGACCGACCACAGCTGCCCTCGAGGTCTGCTGAGAGCAGCTGTGGAAAAAAAATTACCACACACTGTCGAAATGAAGCAATTCCTCATATGCAGCAACAGTACTTGTCACAACAAACAACAGTAATTTGGAACAGATAGATGCAATGCAAGGAGAGCGTGCGCAGAAATTGCTTGGAGTGTTCCATGAATTTCGTCGAAATCTGTCCCACGATACTTTTGCCTGAAGTCTCATACAACTCAAGAAGGCAGCGGCGAATGCCCTTCAAAGAAGGCCTTCGAGCCAATGGCGTCGACCAGTTCTCGCGACCTCACCAATAATCCTGTGGCGTGAATTCGCAGGTGACTGGAAAGAGACTTCGTGAAATGAAATTAACCGCGACATCATGACAATGGCCCGACACCATTGGCTGGAGGGCCACCTTTGAGGGGTATTTGCGGCTGTATTCTTAACCGTGCCCTATACTATAGTATACACTTTCGAGCTGTCGAGGCCGGCAGCTGTGACGTCAACATCGGGAGAGACATAACGACCAAAATGGGACCGTAGCATAGCCAACTCTATCGCGGTCGCCTCTGCGACTAACAAGGCAGAATAGTTTTCAGGCCGTTCCTTCTGGCTACAATATTGACGTGAGTTTAGCTGCGACCACAGCAGACACGTCGCACAATGCACTAACAAAGCATACAGAATGAAACGCAAAACGTAACATAGCGGGGGAATGTCGACTGAGTAATGCCGTAAAGGATGACTACAAATTGTCCCTTACGAGGCTGCAATTAATGCGAATCCATTTTATTCCACATGTTGAAGTTCACTCGAGAAGGGTTAATTGGGTAAAATAAAAAAGTAAGTTCTCGTTCACTTAAGAAAAAGAAAACGCGCCTCCTCATCCTTAGCACGTGCACCGCTACTTCACGCAGATTAACGCCCATTTCGAACAGGATCTCGCTGTATTTCCGGCGGCAGCGGAAAGCGAGGAGCGAAACAACCATAAATCCGAAAAAGAGGTCATCGCTTTATCCCCGAGGAAAGGAAACTTGGAACGGGAAAGGAGTCGGGGGCCAGGGTGAAGGAGACACGTTACGCAACTTTCGCCTCACGATGCCCGATTATGACAGCGGAGGAGGAAGGGGGGCGGGGGCTCGGCGTTGGTGGTCCTTTCGGGCAGCTACCTTCGAAGGGGTCGACCCGCGCAGGACGCGTAAAACACGCCGCGGTATAATACCTCCCCCTCAGACTCCCCTCCGCAAGCGGATTTTAATTTTCTTTATTTCGCTTCGATCCGTGCATACGCGCAATTGGCGCGAATGCGTAAGAAGTCTTCTGCATGCCCGCGTAACGCGGGGAACGCTGGGAAGTTGTTCTCTGGTTGGACCTCTGATACCGCAGTCTGGAAAGCCATCGTGCACGTGAGCACGATTAGACGGTCGGAATTACACGTGCGTTCTTATACCTCGACGCGCAAAAGCCACCGGCCGGTTCTTATCGGGCATGCGTGTCGGTATATGGAGCGTGTCGATACCAAGCCATCTTATCAAGTCGATTCACTTTCTAACCGCTGCATTGCACGCTATGTGGTTTAGTTTTTCAGAGCGCATTCTGGAATCCGACGTAAGCTGCTCACGAAAAGCGCGAACCTCCGCTGTCCCAGACACAGCAGCTACTCCGGACAGCCAGACGATGATGGGAACGTTACACAATGTGTTAATTTCAAAGGATGATCCAGTAATAGCGCTGCCACGTTTTCGATGTTGGTTCTTATTTACAGCTTGTACAATGCGCTTCTTTGTGATGGTGTTTTAACCACCGGTCTGCAGGGTTTACCGCTGCAGGCTGACTTTTAGATCTCTACGCGCTGTCAGAGCTAACATTATTTCGTCGTAGAAACATAACACCGCCAATCTCTGATCCCAACTAGCAACAACAACAACTAGCAAGGAAGGCTTCACGAGAGCAGACCACAACTTCAGCATAGTCTTTCTGAAAGACGCTGTACGCATGAGCAGCATCAACGGTTCTAAGCTTAGAGAGAGACAGAGAAGCGAATTGGGACCCTAATCAAAAGAACTGCTCACAGCAGTCGGCTAGTTCTTTTGGGTGAACGCAAAAACCCGCCGCAAGTGTTCACTTGAATGCCTTCCGCCATCACTAGCATAAAAGGGGAGCGGGTCGTTTTGACGCTCCGAATGCAAACAGAGCTGAGCAAGCTCGTGTCTTGGACGGCTGCAACAGCTGGCAGGCGTCACACGCAAAACAAAAGACTGATGGCGGAAGGTCGTGAGAGAGAGGAGAGAAAAGGCGAACAAAAAAAAATAAAGGCGCGCGCGTGGCTTCCTCCTCGCGAAACCCCGGGTCACGCACAAACTGTTCCTTTCTGCTCCTCAAAGAAGGCTCGGTAAAGGCCGCAAGCCTCAGTGTAGCCTCTACTGGATGTTCTTAACAGTAAGGGCTACACTTTAGCTTTCACAGGCGATTACGGTACTGCGTAAGCAGCTTTGGGTGGTTCCTGACTAACTACTTCCTTCGTGAGCGTATTACACCGTCTGCGCTATAGAAAAAACAAACACAACAAAGAAGTTACGACGAGGGGACACCGGTTCGAAGAAAAGGTTCTTTTAAGCACAGATGCGTTTCGGGGAAAACCTCCGACAAGTTTTAAGGCTTCGATACAAAGTAGCCGAGCGAGTCTTAACCGGACCCGACGACTTCCCAGCGCAGTTTTCTCTTTTTCCTCCTAACGCGTAACTTTCTTCACGTTAGAAACGGTTAACCGAGAGGTATAAAGAGGGAACGAGGTGTCCTTCCACGTGTTCGTTATTTAATGAGATTGTTCAATATCTCGCCTATGCGTTGTTGCGCGCAAGCTTATTGGATCGTTCTTAATGAACCGAAAACAGACTGGCTATTTGAATACCATGGCGTCACTCAGTGTTTATCGATGCACGTAAGTTCCTTCCTATTCACAAGGGGCGCCGAGCTCACTACGAAGTCCGCTTTCAAATGCTGCTTACGTCTACGTTCCTACACATGTAGCTTTATTTGTACCTCTTCGACGCATGATTTCGAAATTGTGCCTAATAATCGCTCGTATGAAATCCCAGCTTAAAATCAGTTGCTTCTTTCGATACACATTTAATGGATCACGAGTTGCCTTAATGCAGATGACTATCACAATAAGACGCTTCTTCACAACAGCGTCGCTGATATTCCATGATCAACCTGACGACCGATTCCCGTTTAAGATTTCATTTGCCACCCGAGAGAGAACAGTCATGTTGCCGCGCGCAGCAAGCAGTGAATATAAAACACCCGTCGTACGTATTCACGACTGCGCTTTTGTGCGAATCCATCAAGCAGGGAGCACTCACTCTGCCAGAGACCCCGGCTCAAATTGCACGCCTGCCCAAACACTTCGGTGGAGTTTCCTCCCTAGGGTGGCGAGTGTATGTCACGCAGCCAGCGACACGCGCTATCGAATCAGGTAAATCTTGGAAGAGGTGCCAGAGCAAGCAATGTTCCAAATAAGCTAGAAGGAAGAAAAAAATGTCGGGCTGCGGCGCAGGAAAAGGTTATGTCCCTCGACGGTAATCATTCGAGGGTTACGCAAGCAGGTGCCTTCCACGATTCAAGAGAAGCGAACAAAATGTAATGAAAAAAAAAGGAGAGGATGCAAGAGAGGTGGGCGAATGGGCGTAAACCATGTTTTCTTCAGCCAAACCCGGCCGCCATCATTCGCCTCGTAGCTGAGAGAGTGTGTGTCCCGTGTCGCGAAGGCACAGTTCTCGTATACGCATACTTTCGCGAGTCAATGTGTCACAGCGAAAATGAGAGCCACTGCGTGCTCGGTTCAATGTCCCGCATAGCGCAGGAGGGCTCGGCCCCGGTATTTGCATTCTATACGCGTGCAACTGCATTGATTAATGGCGCTGCCGCACCATTCCCGTGTGGCCGATATGCGAGCTGATTTATGGCGACAGTGCCCCAGAGACAGGCCGTGAATGGGTCAATGTGTAACCATACAGGTGATACACTGTTTCTCGAGACGCTGGTGGGACAGTCATTTTCTTGTGGCCATTCTACTATAGAGTTTCATGCTTCGACCACTTGTCTCCAGCTTTTAATTTATGGGGCTTTTGACGAATGCGAGATGAACGACATATCAGTGTATATCTGGTCTATCATCTGTTTATTATCGCTTGCAAGGGGGCGCATTTTTATTAAAGGGCGAATAAGGACAAGGAGATATATGGGTATAAAGACGAACGCACAGCCATTATAATCTGCAATTCCCGCCATGTCAAGCGTTCGCATACTCAGGGGCAATCCCAGGCGCCGCAGTTAAGGCAGCGAATCTCAATTTTATCCGCCTGTACTCGATCCTTACGCACGCTAAGCACACGAGGCATTAGATAACTATAGCATTTGAAAAGGAATAACGAATCATGACTGCAAGCATGTAACTTTCTCCTATCTACAGTACTATAGGACAGATAAAGATGAAAGGGGCCATAGTTATGCCTCTGATGTATGCACACGCTAGAAAAACTAGCTAGACCGCTAACAAAAAACATCACAATGACAGCTCTGCACACAATGCATAGGGAAAAGTTTGCCTGTCGAAGAGATAGATTCAACTGGCATACAGTGGAACAACCCTGGGATACCTGCGTCCGAACAAAGGAAGACTCCAAGTGCTTAGGAAACATTTACTGCCCATCACCGCTTGGGCCACAACAGCGCGATGTTGAAAACTGAGTGCTCCAGCCCTTTAGCGATAAGCCCAATCCTAATTAATGACCGCAAACAGTGCGAACAATGGCCCCGTATTTTGCACCGACAGCAGTGTTACTCTGTGCTTTGCACTGCATGCTATGGTGCTTACATAGCCGGAAAGAAAAAAAAACGGAAGGGAGAGTGGAGAGACTGTGGGGGGGGGGGGGGGGGGGGGGAGCCCGTTATCTCCACATATGGTCACGAAGTGCCTCGTATATCGCCCCACTCATGCACACTTGCAACACCGTCACTTTCACTAACAGCCGCTGGTTCCTGCACACGTTGCTAACGTGGCTTCGCTGCACCTCGAGCTCCTTATGCAGCGAGGTCGCGATTATATCTGGGACACACACAGCGGTGCCCCCATAACGAAAAGCTAACGTAAGCTGAGTTTATTCGCAAACGAGCGCAAATGAGTAAATGTGAGCTCAGAGTTCGTTGCTTTCGGGCATGGCGAGCATGGTGCCATAGGTAGCATAAGAGGGCTCTCGCACAGTTTCCGCCCTCGCCGTTAGATGACGTTCTACGTCACACTCGCGGTATTACAGGACGTGCTACGTCCGCCGCTATGGTAGAGGGTGGCGCTGGTGAACACTCTCAAGGCTCGCTTACACCCAGTAAACATAAATACCCACGAGAGCAGCAGATTGGACAGCCGTCGCCGTAGCTCAGTTGGTAAGAGCACCGGACGCGATATTCGGAGGTCGTGTGTTCGGATCCCACCTGCGGCATGGTTGTTTTTTCTGCTGCTTTATAAGTAATTTTCTTTAAGCTATTTATTAATCTAAGTATTATTATCCCACTAATAAGCATAACACATTTAAAAAAAATTAACGTTCCCCTATGCACCTTGGTTTCGGTGACTGTTGGCTCCCTTAATAAATTTGTCAAACGGGCCCCTCATTTCCTTTAACTTGTCTGCGAATAGCTTAACGAGGGTCTCGGTTCTGGCAGTCTTGATGCCATAGGTAGCATAAGAGGGCTCTCGCACAGTTTCCGCCCTCGCCGTTAGATGACGTTCTACGTCACACTCGCGGTATTACAGGACGTGCTACGTCCGCCGCTATGGTAGAGGGTGGCGCTGGTGAACACTCTCAAGGCTCGCTTACACCCAGTAAACATAAATACCCACGAGAGCAGCAGATTGGACAGCCGTCGCCGTAGCTCAGTTGGTAAGAGCACCGGACGCGATATTCGGAGGTCGTGTGTTCGGATCCCACCTGCGGCATGGTTGTTTTTTCTGCTGCTTTATAAGTAATTTTCTTTAAGCTATTTATTAATCTAAGTATTATTATCCCACTAATAAGCATAACACATTTAAAAAAAAATTAACGTTCCCCTATGCACCTTGGTTTCGGTGACTGTTGGCTCCCTTAATAAATTTGTCAAACGGGCCCCTCATTTCCTTTAACTTGTCTGCGAATAGCTTAACGAGGGTCTCGGTTCTGGCAGTCTTGATGCCATAGGTAGCATAAGAGGGCTCTCGCACAGTTTCCGCCCTCGCCGTTAGATGACGTTCTACGTCACACTCGCGGTATTACAGGACGTGCTACGTCCGCCGCTATGGTAGAGGGTGGCGCTGGTGAACACTCTCAAGGCTCGCTTACACCCAGTAAACATAAATACCCACGAGAGCAGCAGATTGGACAGCCGTCGCCGTAGCTCAGTTGGTAAGAGCACCGGACGCGATATTCGGAGGTCGTGTGTTCGGATCCCACCTGCGGCATGGTTGTTTTTTCTGCTGCTTTATAAGTAATTTTCTTTAAGCTATTTATTAATCTAAGTATTATTATCCCACTAATAAGCATAACACATTTAAAAAAAAATTAACGTTCCCCTATGCACCTTGGTTTCGGTGACTGTTGGCTCCCTTAATAAATTTGTCAAACGGGCCCCTCATTTCCTTTAACTTGTCTGCGAATAGCTTAACGAGGGTCTCGGTTCTGGCAGTCTTGATGCCATAGGTAGCATAAGAGGGCTCTCGCACAGTTTCCGCCCTCGCCGTTAGATGACGTTCTACGTCACGCTCGCGGTATTACAGGACGTGCTACGTCCGCCGCTATGGTAGAGGGTGGCGCTGGTGAACACTCTCAAGGCTCGCTTACACCCAGTGAACATAAATACCCACGAGAGCAGCAGATTGGACCGCCGTCGCCGTAGCTCAGTTGGTAAGAGCACCGGACGCGATATTCGGAGGTCGTGGGTTCGGATCCCACCGGCGGCATGGTTGTTTTTTCTGCTGCTTTATAAGTAATTTTCTTTAAGCTATTTATTAATCTAAGTATTATTATCCCACTAATAAGCATAACACATTTTAAAAAAAAATTAACGTTCCCCTATGCACCTTGGTTTCGGTGACTGTTGGCTCCCTTAATAAATTTGTCAAACGGGCCCCTCATTTCCTTTAACTTGTCTGCGAATAGCTTAACGAGGGTCTCGGTTCTGGCAGTCTTGATGCCATAGGTAGCATAAGAGGGCTCTCGCACAGTTTCCGCCCTCGCCGTTAGATGACGTTCTACGTCACGCTCGCGGTATTACAGGACGTGCTACGTCCGCCGCTATGGTAGAGGGTGGCGCTGGTGAACACTCTCAAGGCTCGCTTACACCCAGTAAACATAAATACCCACGAGAGCAGCAGATTGGACAGCCGTCGCCGTAGCTCAGTTGGTAAGAGCACCGGACGCGATATTCGGAGGTCGTGGGTTCGGATCCCACCGGCGGCATGGTTGTTTTTTCTGCTGCTTTATAAGTAATTTTCTTTAAGCTATTTATTAATCTAAGTATTATTATCCCACTAAAAAGCATAACACATTTAAAAAAAAATTAACGTTCCCCTATGCACCTTGGTTTCGGTGACTGTTGGCTCCCTTAATAAATTTGTCAAACGGGCCCCTCATTTCCTTTAACTTGTCTGCGAATAGCTTAACGAGGGTCTCGGTTCTGGCAGTCTTGATGCCATAGGTAGCATAAGAGGGCTCTCGCACAGTTTCCGCCCTCGCCGTTAGATGACGTTCTACGTCACGCTCGCGGTATTACAGGACGTGCTACGTCCGCCGCTATGGTAGAGGGTGGCGCTGGTGAACACTCTCAAGGCTCGCTTACACCCAGTGAACATAAATACCCACGAGAGCAGCAGATTGGACCGCCGTCGCCGTAGCTCAGTTGGTAAGAGCACCGGACGCGATATTCGGAGGTCGTGGGTTCGGATCCCACCGGCGGCATGGTTGTTTTTTCTGCTGCTTTATAAGTAATTTTCTTTAAGCTATTTATTAATCTAAGTATTATTATCCCACTAATAAGCATAACACATTTTAAAAAAAATTAACGTTCCCCTATGCACCTTGGTTTCGGTGACTGTTGGCTCCCTTAATAAATTTGTCAAACGGGCCCCTCATTTCCTTTAACTTGTCTGCGAATATATATATATATATATATATATATATATATATATATATATATATATACACACACATACTGTTGCGAGGAAGGCACTAGAACTAGAACTTATACACTTATGAAGTAAACTGACACACGCTTAAAAAACATAACAAGGTTATACTGACGTTTCGACTGGGGACCAGTAGGCTCTGAAGAAGTGTGGTCCCCAGTCGAAACGTCAGTAAAATTTGGTATGCTTTTAAGCGTGCGTCAGCCTACATTGTATATATATATATATATGTATATATATATATATATATATATATATATATATATATATATATATATATATATATATATATATATATATATATATATATATATATATATATATATATATATATATATATATATATATATATTTCCTTCCGTCGCTGCGGCCTTCCGCTTCTGCCGGGCCAATATCCGGCTACAGGCGCCGCGATTCAAGGAACCGCTTCCCAAGAAGCCCCGTCCACGGCGGCAGTCAGACGCCGAGACGTCGCCGGCACTCGTCGCCCCCTTCTTCGGGCTATTGCTCCCGTCAAGGGCAATAAAGAGCTCCGTAATACGGCCCGGGTCTTCGCGATAGACTCCGGCCGGCTTGACGGGACGCCCGACAGCAGAAGCACCGCCGCGAAGACCCGAAATGAGAGCAATAAATAAACCTCCTGCATATCAACGCGCCACTCTTGTGATTGCCTTAAATGCCTCTCGTTATCGCCTATTGCACGGACACTACAGCAAGTACGGTGGCCACAGAAATACGCTCCTGGGTGACGTTATCTCAGCGTCGAGGCAGTTCCGGGATATCAAATGCCGGATCCTCGTGTCGTTGCCACATTCCAGCAGGTGACAGTAAAACGCTTACGGGGCATAGAACGAATGCACGGAGTGAGGAAGAATGAAGAGACAAGAAAAGAAACATAAGGCAAATGAAGTGAAACCAGAACTTCATTTGCGTGAGCTTGCGCTTTTTTCTTTTTCTTTGTATTTTCATTCCTCTCGCCAGCTTATCAACGAGATAAAAGAAGTTCACCAAAAACGCTTATGTCCAATTTTAGTGCTTCACGAGGTTTTTATCATACGGGCTGTAAGACCAGAAACACGTTCACAAGCAATAAATTTGGCTGCCGTGACCCGCACTGCAAGCTAATGTCGCGAGTCTTGGAACTTCGCGTCACGAACAGTGTACCCGAGTAGTGGGTTGATGCTTGTTTTACTGCATCCTTTGAACACTCTGGAAGATC
Source organism: Amblyomma americanum (assembly GCF_052857255.1). Classification (NCBI taxonomy): domain Eukaryota; kingdom Metazoa; phylum Arthropoda; class Arachnida; order Ixodida; family Ixodidae; genus Amblyomma; species Amblyomma americanum. Next base: position 12,127,653 of record NC_135498.1, on the reverse strand, counting down.
GTGCGGCGCTGCATCCGGCTCTAACTCTCGTTCCGAGTCGTTCTCTATGTAGCACAATCTATGCAGTGATACTTCAAGCACAACAATTCGGCCCTTTATTCAACCGCGAGTTATTTCCGTTATTTGATTTCAAATTGGTTTGCGTGTAAGCCAGCGCCTTTGGCGGCCAATCTGTAATGCACTGTATCCGTTTACAAGGTCCATCAAGTTTTTAAAAAAATTTTTTTTATGTTTTAGCGCGCACAAAGGAAAGTTATGCAAACACTGCGTACTGGATCTGACTGTTTTAACGGGCTACCGTTGTCACCATCTATACAAAGTTATTTCTCCGCAGCGAGAAGAGAGGGGTTTTATTTATTATTTATTTTTATTTATCGATACTGTTGGCCGGAGGCCGTTACAGGGTGGTTGCAAGACAAGATATACAAGATAGGAATGGTGGTGCAGTCAAGAACCTGGGACAGACTGCTGATCTGTCAAACAGACTAGGTCCAAGTCTCAAGTTAAGCTGATTCGCATGTCGACATGGATTATTCTTGATATCAACGAACGCTGTACGCAGATCGAAGCAAACTGCTGTCGTGGCGCTGTGTACTGAATTAAAAAGCGTCACTGGGCAAGGCAGCAACATAAAAATGTTCACGCCCGAGACTTCACCTTAACCTGTGTGTCTTCCTCGTGAATGTGTTCATGTGAGGCTAAATATGTTACCTGGCAAAATGAAGCACCAGCTTGCATAGCAAAAAGCTTTACAAGATGATAAGCGTAGCATTCAGGATAAGCATAGCAGTCGTCCTGACTAAATAAAATCTGGCATGATACAAAGATTCATAACAGTACACCCACCTTCACTGACCTTCGCAATCATCCGAACTGCTGTTCAAGCTATACCTGATCCAGGCAAAGGAAGAAGCTGCCCCACTGAACACAGGTACAAGCAAGACTGAGTCACACATTCTGAACACACCGCACATACGCACACAATGATCTGAAGTGCGATTATTAGGCTGTATACCTTTCTGGGTCATTCACAAGAGCAAGTCACTCGTACCTCGCTTTCTTGGTTTTTCCATCAACCAATATAAAATGACTGGTGAGTAGACGTGGTATATAAGCTAGGGGAATATGTTTAAGTGCATCTTGGAGACGACCACCATCCCACTCCTCCCCCCAAACGCAGCGCGCATGTACTCTCCCCAGCCGCGTGCCCACGAATCAGACATGCAAGCTTCCTACGCACTCGAGATTATGGTGATGCGCGAGGGGAGCGGATGCGGTCTGGAGAAAACCGCCATGAATGAAACAAGACGCGCGCAGCGGGTGCACGGGGGGTGTGTAGTAAAAACGTGGCCAATGCCGGTACGCCGACCCGTGCACACTCACCCCCTCGGTTGCGCAGTCTCTGCCGCCGCAGCGGAGAATTCTTTCGGGTCACATCGCGGGAGAGGAAAGGCACGAGTACTCGCACGCGTTGGGCAACTTACCCGCCTGGTGCGTCCGGGTGGTGCGCGCACGCAGACAAGCGTTCAGACGGACGTCTACATGACGACGGCGGTTTTGAGTCGCAGATGTTCTTCAGTGCAACGAACAACCAACCAATCGCTTCCAGCTTGTCTCTATCGATCGCAGCGGTGGTAAAAAAGATTCCCCAGGTGGTCAAAATTATCCGGAGGCCTCCACTAGGCCACCTCTTTCTTTCTCTCTTATTTAACTACCTCCTTTATCCCTGCCTTACGGCGCGGTTCGGGTGTCCATCGAGAAATGTGAAACAGTTACTGCGCACAACCTGGACACATTACTTATTGTGTAAATAGTTTGTACATATTACTTCTCCCCCTGTCCTCTATTCCTGTCCCCTCACCTCTTTCATTTCATTTCTCCATTCTGCCTGCTGTCCTTTATTTCCGCTGCCCCAGCTCAGGTGCTTCAGTATCGATGGCAGATGCCGGGGCTAGCAAAAATCTTTTCCTTCCTTTTTACTATTATTTTTAATAAAACCACTACCACCACCTACTGCGCCATTTCCTTTCCTAAAAAAAAATTCATTTTCATTTTTCCTCAAGGTGACAAGCCTTCAGAGAGGGAAAGCAACTTCTGCAAAGAAGGAGGAACAAAAAAATTTTCTGTGTTGTGCTATCCACCTCTGAGCAGCTGCACAGGTTCTAACTCAGGAGCATTGTAGCAGCCTCTTTGTAAGCTCTATAAATATTGGTCTGGAAAAATCATGTACCTCTATGATGACTGGTCACCATTCGAAACGACAGTAAACCCTTGCGATGTTTTTTTAAGCGTATCGCAGTCTACTTTGCACATAAATGTTTATAAATGAAATTCGGAGGTAGTGGGGTCAGATCCCACCGGCAGAATGTGGTTCTTCTTCTACTTTCTAATCAATTATCTTTCAGCGATAACATAATTACCGTATTGTCCCACTGATCAACAATGTAAATTAAAAAAAAAAGGTAGGGGGCGACATTTCTTGGCGCTCCTTGGTTGATCCGACCCCGCAACCTCTGAATTTCGGGTCCGATGCGAACTGAGCTGCTGCGGCGGCTGTCCAACCTTATGTTTACGCGGGTATCTGTGGTGAGTGTTATCTAATCTTGAGAGTGTTCAACAGCGCCGCCCTCGTCCATGGCGGCGGACGTAGTACATCCTGTATTACGGCGAGTGTGATGTGGAACGTGATCGGACGGTGAGGGCGGAAGCTATGCGAGAACCCTCTGATGCTACCTATGGCATCAAGGGTGCCAGAATCGAGGCACCCGTTAAGCTATTGAGCAGACAAGGCAAGAGAAATAAAGGGCTCGTTATGACACACATAACTAATTGGCTAACTAATTTGGTTAATTGGAATAACTAATTGGTCCATTAACCTGCCAGGGTTAACAAGATATGCCAAATATTATACGGGATAAAATGCGACAAGCAGTTGCTCTAAGCAAAATAAATTGCAACCTAAGTACCCAGTAAACCGGCGACAATTTATTACGATTGCATATTAAAACGCTAGGTAGTGTTGCTATGCTTCGCCTATCCCAAACCTTGTCCATTGTCTCCTCTTCTCGTTTAGGGCAGTTCAGCAGATCCGGAATACTGAAAATTACTACTACTACTACTACTACTACTACTACTACTACTACTACTACTACTAATAATAATAATAATAATAATATTAATAATATTAATAATAATAATAATAATAATAATAATAATAATAATAATAATAATAATTGGTTTGGGGGGAAAGGAAATGGCGCAGTATCTGTCTCTCATATCTTTGGACACCTGAACCGCTCCGTAAGGGAAGGGATAAAGGAGGGAGTGAAAGAAGAAAGGAAGAAGAGGTGCCGTAGTGAAGGGCTCCGGAATAATTTCGACCACCTGGGGATATTTAACGTGCACTGACATCGCGCAGCACACGGGCGCCTTAGCGTTTTGCCTCCATAAAAACGCAGCATAAAAACGAATAAAATTTTTCTGCCCACAAGTTTGGTGACAGATCCTCGCTTGATGAAGGATATGGAGAAAACCCTTAATGCATGGGAAAGAAAGCGTAGGATAAAACCTGTTCAAACAGGATAAGCAGAACCGGAGCCTTCTTACGGCGCGAAGCTAGACTGCGGACGTTGCGCGATTACGTACGCGCGGAAAACGTCAAACTGGGGCTTCGAAGGAAAAAATAAATGGAGAAAGGGGGTAAGAAAAATAGAGACTGAAGTGAAAGTGGGGATATAAATATGCCCACGCACAGCGAGCGGTGCAAATAAAGGAGCGGAGACGCCGCTCCGGAACAACGACTACATCAAAAGAAATAAAAAGAGGCGCGCGCATTCTTCCCATACACACAGGCCGTTGCATGCTGCCGACACGATACGTCACTTCCGCTTTGCTTTACGCGCGCGCTTGCGGGCCCTGTGACGCCGCTGCCGCCGACACAGCTTTCAATGCCATCGCACGACCTTGCTCGCATCGCGCGTCCGGACGTAGCCCTGTACGGAGAAACGGTCTGTGGTGAAAGGCTGTATGTAGGAAGGATGGGGAGCACGTCATCAAGCTGTCCCTTCCTCACGGGCGCACACTCGCCGCTTTCCCCTTTCCGCCAAAGGCGTGACACTTTCTACGGTCGCACAAATACATGGATGTTGCTCCGTTGCTGCGTGGGTTATGTGGAAAAAGGTAGCTTAGCCGCCTCGCCCGTTTACTGCCACACTTTAGAAGAGGATATTAAGAGAAGGACGATAACATCAACGGGAGGTCTATCAAGTTTTGCATAAAGTGCTAACCTCGAAGCGCCAAAACTTGCGCATGGAAATTAAAAACCGACTAAACACTCATGAGCATGGTATTCATGAGCATGAGTACAGCGCACTCAAAGCAAGCAGCGTTACCTACAGGCGCTAGGTCACCGCCGCGGGAGACAGGTGAAACAGGTGGGGAATCAAAAGACGCCATTTAAAGCAAAGGCTGTGATTTATTTGCTTTGAAAACATAAACCACAAGGGAAAGAGAAAGCGCAGGCTGGCAACAGCTACTTGTCCCCCGCCCCTCGCCAAGCGAGCGAGCAGTAAAGCATTCCAGTCAGTGACGGACACTGAAGTGCGATGCATGCCAAGAGAGCCATGCGACTGTGCCGGAGCAGCGATTAATGAACAATGTTAATTACATGTTTCACATGAACACCGATAAGGCTCGTACGAGATCTGCAGCGAGCTGAAGGACCATAACCTTCGTGGACTTCCAAGGATCACTGCCGCGCTACAAATATCCGCCCGCCACGGTTCAGGAGAGTAACAGATACACCGGAAACAACGCCGCAACAAGCCCCCCTTGGAAACAAGAAACGCGGTCGATAATTGGCGAGCAAGCGATTAACAAGCGTCATTAAGCTAAGCGCTCCGAGCGTCAAAATCAAGGAGAATGATCCTCCGGGCATCATTAGACATATTAATGAAACCAGCGGGTCTAACGGCAATCGCAAGCTATGCGACCTTTCAATCTTTTTTTTTTTTTTTTGCAGCAAGGCCTACGTTCTCGAGACCAAGCGAAACTAAGAGTACGTATGAGCAGGGAGCTGAGACACACTGAGGTCATAACTAGGACGCCCAAGATGGAGGGAGGTAGAATTTCTCCGCTTAATAAAAAGTGCGAAGGACAAAAACAGAATGAACAAGTCCAACGCTAAGAACCTGGCAAACACGGTAGACTCCTGAGTCTGTTTCGCCAGCGGCTCACAGGCTTCCACAGCGCACGTTGCACGCCAGCAATTCACGCTCCAAGTTGGAATGTAAACACAAAGTGTGATCCGAACGCGGACAGCAAGTGACCATACAGTCTAGCCGAGACGGGCTGTGTGCCATTAAACAAGAGAAGAAAAAAAATGCGGGTAGGGCGCACTGTGAGAGAGGGAACGGTGGAAAACGGCGCCAAAGGAAATGGATTACGAGGTCTGGCCGACTCTCGCATGGCATGTATGCCGCGGATTTGCGCGGAGAAAACGACTCCATGACCCGCCATTACTCACCGCGCCGCGCGTGGGCACTGGCATTCGTGACAAATAGCCGGCCAAAATGCACCCCCCCCCCCCCCCCCCCCCGGCTCCTTCGGCCGCCTCTACTTAGACCAACGCGGTTCGTTGCTCTGCTGGGATACCCAGAGCGTTTCTGTCGGTGAAATGCGGAGTGCTTAATTCCGTGCTGCTCTCAAAACTTCACACGAGACAAGCAGTGCTGAAGGTTTCGCATCCAAAACACAACCTACAGTGTCACGCTTAGACTCAAGCCTACAGTTGTAACGTCTACAATTTCGCACTGCTTCCGGAATTCGACTTTTGCTATATAGGTTATTACGCCCGTGCTCCGCACACACACACAAAAGTATGCTCTTCATAGTGTAGGACGTAACACCGCTTTACAGAATAGAAAACCGCTCCTTTCTAAGCTGCGGAAGTCAAGTTTTGTTTTCGTAGAAAAGGAAAAGTGCATGTGAATGAAGTATTACAGCTTAAGGGGACAACAGAGAACTTTGGAACAGCGTTCTCCTACTGCGCATGAACAGTACGTGCGCACCCCGCTAGTCCAACATATGTTTGTGCTAGACTGCTGCAGTCGGATACAACTCAAGGACGAAGCGGCTTTTCCCTTCCTGCCAATGGCCTCGGCGGATTCTCACGAACCCTGCTAGCGTGACAGTGCAAGGAGGAGACCATCCCCGACCGCGGAGGGAGGGGTCTATGCGCTTTCATCTGACACACCCTGCTTTGTCACGCTAGCAGGGTCATGAGAATCGGCCGACGCCATTGGCTGGAAGGGATTCCTTTGACGGGGAAAAGCCGCTTAGTTCTTGAGTTGTATCCGACTATATATCCACAACGCCAAAACCCTGCTGTGCTAAAACGTGGCCATCAACGCCTACGGCTGCGTTCAAACGAACTTCACGGGAAGCTTCAGAGAAACACGTTCCAACGAACAGGTAGGTATTCGTACTCATGCGCTGCGATGGTTTTCCACGCCTGTTCATGTCTGCATAAAAACTCGTCGCTTCCTTACTCGTTGATCGTGTCCTTGGAAGGACACTCGCGTGGAGGCGGTAATTGCCGACCACGCGGTATACCGGGCCATAAACCCTTCGTCCCGCGACGCCCACACGCCTAATAATAATAAAAAAAAACAGCTGGACACCGCCTCCCACGCTTCGCCGATCGGCGCGACACGGCAAGCACCGCGCACCCCCCTCTGAGCCGCTCTGAGCCGTGAAAGGTGAAAGCTAGAGAGGCGATGGGAGCCGGTGATGACGGACTTGCCTTGGGTGCCCAGCACTACAAGACAGATGGACGACTGGGGCGAATAGCCAGTTTACCTGCATATGAAGGCCAGAATATGCTGGGAACGTATGACGGCGCAAGATCACGTGACCTATAGGTGGCCCACCTGCCTCCTAGGTTGCTCTCTGGGGACACCTGCCAGAGCCATGCCCGTGACTTTTCGCTCGCAACGCCGAAACCGACACCGGGTTTTCTGGGGAACGGGGATTTTCTGGAAAAACTGGCTACAAAAAAAAACTATTTCTGCGAATATATGCTGTACGGGCCAATCTTAATCCTATGTCTGTGAACGCTATAGCTGCGTTCCAGCAGCGGCAGTAACCGCAGCAAAAAAAAAGGAAGCACGTTGCCATCGCGACACGTGGACGAGGCCGGGCGTGAGGCGTAAGCGCAGCGAATGGGGACCGATGCATTTTCGCGAGACGGAAGCGACTTCCGCCGGGGCCCAACAGCAGCGCAAAAGGGGGCCCCGTACCACGCGCGCACGTGTACGCACACCAGCCGTGAGTTATGGCCGCCGCAGTTGTCGCCGTCGAAAAGCCGGGCGCGACAAAGGCGGCTTCCGAATGGGCGTCGCCGGCGTGGACGCGAAGCTTTTTATTCGGGCGTTGCCGACGGAGAAGACCCCCCTTCCTCGCTTCAATCCCTCGGACGGAGCGACGCTGAGCGAAGGACGCACAGACGCCGGTCGTCGACGGAGCGGCGAACGGGGCAGCGGACGACCTTGCTCAACCGGGAGGCACACGCCTCGGTGTTCAGCGCTTGACAGCCGGGACGCCCTCCCTGACGTTACAGCGATGAAGCAAAGTGCGCACGCAGGAAGGGAAAATCAGGTCATACACATTTTAAGCTCTGCATTTATGGCGGCGCTCAAGAGTTTTCACAAATAGTCCCGTTTCGTTCTTTCTGCTTATACTTAGGTAACGTTTCCGGTGCACTACACAGGTCAGTTCTGTTGCATAGATGTGTCTCCAGTGGCCTCGATTACTGCGGTTGATTTCAGACTTTCAGATAATTTGGTGAAGTTTCATAGCTTCGTCAATACCACAGGTTCGCGGAAAAGCACTGGAATTCGATTTATTCCCGACCTTCATTACGGACATATTGAACGCTGCCTAAAAAAAAACGTGATCAACACGGGTTCAGAATTGCAAACTGGCCCTATATAACTTTCCTTTCCATGTTTTTATAGACTTTTTTCAAATGTATCTTTCTGGACGCAGCCGTATTTCCACTCGGCTCTGACAGTTGCGTTCTGATTGTCGTATTTCATTCAGACATCTTGCTGCGCAAGCCCAGTACAGTAAAATACGCGCGTGCACTCAGTCAAGTTGTAAACAGTGAAACTGTCTATAATATTGCGTACGCCCCCTCCGTAATGAGACAAGTTTCACCACATCAGCGTCACCTCGGATGGAAGGAGTGGAGGATGCTTCAACACGCAGGCTGTCCCATATCGCATACATTCATGTCGCTCCTCAGACCACAGATTCCGACGCACACCGCGTACGCACGCATAGTGACCGTACTCGCGAGAGCTCAACGTTCGGGGCAATAATAAAAACTCGCAGCGCCGAAGTAGGGCGCATTTAGCGGCGACAGAGTCGACGGCGCGGCAGCTTAGCGCGCTGCGCGAGGCTAATAATACGGCCGCGCTGGCGTCGCTGCTAATGGCTTCCCGGCGTCATCCCTCCCCCTTCCCTGGGCGCTTATGACGCCTGGTCCGTCACCTCCGCGCTCGCACACTTCCGCCCCGCAGCGACACGGCGGCGACACGGACGTGACGGATGCTTCCTCTGCCAGCTATAAGGGTCGCATCCTCCCCGCCGCCGATATGTGCCGTCGCGCCCAGAGTGGACGCCGAGCGTCAAGCGGGGCCGCGCCTCCACCGCGTGGAGGTGCGCGTACGGAGTGAAGTGCGCGAGTGCCTAGACACGACGCGAGCTCTTCCGCCCAAAACAGGCAGATGGGCAGGACCTGTTGATCGAAGGAAAAGCTCGCGTAGCAATACAGTGATTTGAACGACACGCTAAACACCACGGTTTGCAGAGATCACCACAGAGGCGACGGTAGACCACTTCTTGATAACTTACCCCGGACTGCAGGCAGTATACGCAAGCTCCACGGGTCTCTGCAGCCAGGATTACCAACCTGGCCGACCACCGGACAAGAATCTGGACACATGGACCCCGACACGGGTTTGTTGGCGTTTACAGTAGACACAGGTCTGCATATGTATTATGCGTTATGCCGAAGGCCACATTTGCGCAGTTAAAAAAAATTCAGCGTCCTGTAATTTCTGTGCTGCCTGTTTTAATTCATTCGGGGTTCAAATGTCTTCCTTCGCGGACAGGAGAGGCGAAGCATACGACAGCGAAGCCTCTTGAGCGGAGCAAACGTGTCCGTTGTTCGAAAGACAAACTCCACCTCGTGGTTTATGGGTTTCGTCTGTCCAGTTTCGGACGAGTTCCAACGCATGTGGCCTACGTCAACCAAGCTGTTGTCGTGAGCGTTAACGCATAGCTTGTTTCTGCTCAGAGTTCCGACAGATGGCCTTGTTGAAAAATGTGTTCGGAGAAGGTCGTGCTGGTATTATTTATGGAAAACGTTAGCGTCACCTGACGGCTAACGCGCGCCGGTTTTTATAGACATTGCAATGTGCTCTTGAGCTCACATCGGTGGACATATCGGACACTCTGGGTACTATAACAGAGGTCTTACATTCGTTCCGTTATACCTCGCCCGTGTCGCGTGCTAAAATCGAGAAGAAACGTTGGAAGCGTGACACATCGAGTGGACGGGCAGCGAGACTGTGCAGTTATACCATTGGTATTTATACAGCGTATTTTACGCGCGCGCCTATTGTGCCAGGACGGCTGAAACAGTGGAATGGACTTTTTGACTTTTGTCTCAGGAGTCGCACGTACACGCCTACCGCTGCACTACGTGGAAACTAAGGAGACGTTGCATGCATGTTAGATCGTTACTCGAGAAAGAAAAAGAATAAAGATACGCTGTACTGGCGCACAGACCAGCCGCGTCCCCGATTTGGACCAGCGGACACGGTCACGTTTGGTTGTGAGGAATACGACGCCCAAAAGGAGAGAGAAAGAGAAAGGAAACCCAGGAGAATTCATCGGTCTATGGTTGTCTTGACTTTAACGCCGACGAATATCGGGCCTACCAGACCGTTACACTCATGCTGTCTCCAAAAGAAGGGCACCCCGAGAAAGAGCACAGTGAAAATAAATACAAAAATCATCAAAACAATAGACAAACAGCACACGCATTCCAGACGCCGAGAAATGTCACTGCTGCACTGCAGACGCGAAGACATTGCAGCCCACTACGGTCGTGCGACGTGGTAAGGGGGAAAAAAGGGGACCATGTGTGATGGAGGCTACACCGAAATGAAAGGCAAAACAAGAGAAAGTGAGGGCTAGACGACGCGACAACTGCAAAAAAAAAAAACGTACCAGGAAAACACGCAGCCAAGTAAACGTCAAATGGAAACAATAGAAAGCGGGTTGTTTTTAACTGTTTTGTTGGTGAAACAAAGAGGGCGTGGAGTGGCAACGGCCTTACATGCATTGCAGAAAAAAGCGCAATTAAGGATAAAACCCAGCCACGCGTAGCAGCATTAGCGAAGCCGGCGCACTCAGCAGAACGCAATACACTGCGTAGCAGGTAATAACGGTCGACGTAGCCACACAAGGGAACATGATGAACACTGCAGTGCGAGAGTCGGCCACGTCGGGGCGACGTCGCCGCGGGAGGGCGCCGGAACGCCCTGTTCCTCTTTTCCGAAAAGCTGTTGGAAAGTGCTGGAACCTGTTGAAAGCTGCAGCCCTGCGGACACGTATAATTCTTGGATGACTACGTTACTCGCTCCTGACTGCTAGCAGTATTAATCTTCGTATCTAAAATGTCTAACATACGCTGCACCGCCAAACAGTTGGGAAGAGAGCAGAGAAGGTCAGGGAAGAAACAAGTTAATTATTTTTTAGCCTACATTAAGAAAAGCAAATGGGCATGACAGGGCATGTGACGCGGAAGATAGGTAACCGATGCTCCCTTAGGGTAGCAGAGTAGATTCCATGATGAGGGAAGCATGGCAGGGGGCGGCAGAGAGTCAGGTGGGCGGATAAGATTAGGAACTCTGAGGAATAGACTGGATGCAACTGACGCAAAACCGAGCCAACTGGAGATTAAAAAAAAGGGGGCGGGGGGGGGGGGGGGGGGAGGAGGTATTAGTCCTGCAGCGGACGCAGCTGTAGCTTATGACGTTGATGACCCCAGCGAGCTGGAATTACACGCGCGTAATTTGTTTTATTGCAATGGGTGCAGCCGTAAATGTCCTTAATGCGTCGAACGTATTACAGCCGACGGTACCGAGCGCGAATTAAAAGTTTTGCTCCCTACATAATGACACACTGGGGTGTTTCTCCTCGACTTACTCACGGCCGTTCTTGTCTTGCTCCTACATTGTCATCTTATGATCTACCGTTAAAGTGCAGTCAAGCAAACCGAAACGCGGCTCATACCGTCTTGCTCGGGGGTTTGCACGCCCTTCAGGGAGCTGGAGAAGTAATTTCGTACCGGAAAAATCATATCGCCAACAGTGCATACCTGCCGCTTTTTTTTTTTTGTAAGCAGCTCCTAATAACTCGGTACGTTTGCCTTCGGCAGTGACAGCAGTGTGGGACCCATCTCTTTTAATAGCCTACGTAAATTGGTAATTCGATAAAATCTCTTAAAAAATCAAAGTGGAGTGACAAACGCCTTCCTCTCGCCTGAAATACTTCTCGCGCTGAAGCTAACCTAGGCCTGTACCAAGCGTCTCTTCCTGTTTAAAGCTGTGAGTGACTGAGAGCGAGTCGTGTATGTCATGTTGTTCAATCTTTCGTTCGCAGTAACCGCATACAGCACACCCAGATGAAGGAACCACGAAAACGTGATTAAACGATAACAGCAGTTCTCAAGCTACATATGAAAAGTCGCTCTCATACCCCAAGGAGAATCACTGATAGCACACGATCCCAGTGCAGGTCTTGTCCAACGACTAGATCCAGCAACGTCTATTTCAGTCGAGCTTCGAAACCAGCGGTATAGGTTTACCTGCAGCATTCGCTTGCTTTATCTGCGCGCTGTCGGTGAGTCCCCCTCCCCCACCCACAATTACGGCAGCTAATGCGCACACAGCTCCGGAGAAAATGTTCACCTCCTATGCTACCCGCTATACGTGTGCGCATTAAAGAAAACTGGTCCAAAGAGGCACCCCCTAGTTTGCTATCTTCGCCATGAAGAAAAAAAAAAGAAGGAAAGGAAAAGGTGCGCTACCTCCCTCGCCCGCTAACATGCCAAGCCCAGGAAATCAGTGTCGTTTCGCCCAGCACAAATTCCTTTCACCTGCCCTTTCTACATTCGGCCCCACTATCTCTGCAATGAACTGTCTGGCTCCTCCCCGCCCCCTTAATCGCCAAGGGAGGAGGGGGAAACGACGGCCCCGCTTCCTCGTGTCTCGCTTCCTGAAAAATCGCCCAAGCGTCTCAGCGTTGTCTGTCCGGCCATCTGGTGCCCGCGCAGGACCCCTGGAAGCTGCCGCGCATTCCGTCGCGCTCGGACGAGCCGTCGCACCGTTAAAATCCGCTTGCGTGCTATGTTCGTACGCTGGCTGGCTGCGTCCGAACGACCATCCCGCTCACGCTGGCATATGGAGCGCGCTCACTATTGCTTCGCCTCTCTTGAAGTTGCTTATGGTAAGAGCTCTACCAACATTTAGCTTATTTATACAACAGTCTGCAGTCGTCTTTCACACAGTGTGCGACCTTATAAAAATGGTCTATATACAGTCTATAGACTTCCTATAAACTCTACTGCTTCCCTATAGATACTTCATTTTGTCGACTCATAGTCTATAGACTGTCTATAGACAAAAGTCTACTAAAAGTGTATGACCATAAATCTATAGATTGTCTATAGACTGTCTATAGGATTTGCATTGCCTATAGACCGTTTTCTAGAGTTCGTCTATAGAGAGCCTATAGACCTTATAGAGAGATATGTATCGACAGCCATAGACTGTCGAAAGAAGTTTTTGTAACGGTTGACAAGTACGGATCGGAGTCCGATGCTCGCTCAGTGAATACGCACACGAACTTGACACCAGTGAGTCGAAACCGAGCCTTTCTTACTAAAGAAACAAGCGACGGATCTCCCTATTCTCGAGACCACGACACCGTCTGAAGTAACGCTTGCTACAGGATGCGTGGTTCAGACCAGCTGATAAAAACGCCTGGGCGCGTTGGCTTCAAATGCACATCACGTCTGTTTCTACACGGGACACCGGTTTAGCATCCAGGCGCTTGTTAAGAGAGGAGACCGGAATCAAACGATTCGCGTGACCGCGTAATTTGCGTGCGCCTCTGCGCTCCCCTCCAAGGTCGACCGACTTGGCCGAGTGCGAGAGAAGAAGAGTCCGCAGAATCCATAGCGGGTTGCGGCAGGGAGACGTCGGTCACCCACGCAGGTTGGCAGAAAACAATGGAACAATGAAGCGCCCACTTAGCCTCCGCCATAGCAACGCTTGTATATACGTATATATCTAGAAGAGGTCTCCTGTGCGAGATGTTCGGGCGCATACAATTGATTTAGACTGACGTAGCAGTGAAGAGGAGCCTTCTCTTCTTATCGAAGCAATCGATTTGCTTTGACATGGAGGCTGGCATTTATACTGAGCTATCTATTGTTGCTACGCTTATGCGATTGCTTTCTTTATTTTTTTGCCCTGAAAACCATTCTGCAGCAACTGTCGCTTGGGTCTGATGTCGCCTGAAGGTATAGCAGCTTGAGGTAACTGTCACCTGAAGCTACTGTCGTATGGGGTAACTGCAGCATGGTGTAACAGCAGCACGGGGTAACTGTAACATGGGGTAACTGTAACATGGGGTAACCGTAACCTGGAGTAACCGTAACCTGGAGTAACTGTAACATGGAGTATCTGTAACCTGGAGTATCTGTAACATGGGGGACTGTACGATCGGGTAACTATAACATGGTAAACTGTAACATGGTGTAATTGTAACACGGGGTAACTGCAGTATGCGGTAACTGCATCCCAAGCATGGGGCAACCGCTGCTTTGCGTTACTTCCACTTGCGGTTACTTGCGGCTACTGCCACTTGCAGCAGGCGCATATATCAAAGCGGTGTTATACGAGGCCCATAAATTCAACCTTTCCCAACTTTACCCAGCAATTGGCAACAGTCGGCTTCCATTTCGCGTAACCGCGTTTTTAACCTGCACTGCGCCCACCGCTATATACGCGCCGCAGTAACAGTGCCCTAAACTCGACGGGATCGCCCTCCCCCTCGCCAGTGTCGGAGCGAGCGATGACTCAGTGCGAGACGCGCCGCCGCCGCGTCAGGTCGGAGGCCCTCTCCGCGCGACTTGACTCGCGGGGCAGGAAAAGGCCATTGCGTCACTGTTTGGGTGGACGCGGCGACGGCGCGCCACTGACGTCGTCGCCGCACCACTGCGCTGACGCCGACGCCCGCCGCGGTCGCCTGCGCCGAGCCGGGAGTATTCGCCTCTAAACGAAGAAAAAGCGTTAGAGATCACTGCGGTAACCCGCACTGGAATAATGCGAAAGCACTGACGCCTCTCTTCAACTTAGCGCCCCGCTTTGGCTCCGTCCACAGTTCCGGTTTTTCAAATTTGGCGCCACTTTCGCTCTGGCCCCGCCCACTTTTTGGACATTTTTTGCTCTAATTAATTAACTACTCATCTCATACTGAAAATTCTTTTTGCGACATTAACCTCACGTCGTCCTCTATCGATCACAACAATTCGTTTGGCGCCATCTCTTCTGAGTTCCTCACAACTGTTGCGGACATGTTTTGCGTACACTGTCCCTGTCGACATAGCCTAGTAATGCTTTCGCATTAATAGTTACCACTAACAAGCACCGCTGCAAAGCCATACGGCTAGAGAGGAAGGTTCTCCTGTGTAGCCAGCTGTTCGGCTCCGTTATGGTGGATTCCTATACGGTTATTATTCCTTTCTTTGAAATCTACTCCACGTTGTCATGGGGCGTTGCGCTCCAAAAAAGCGTTAGACTTATCATGTTCCTGCATCGAAAAGGCGTCGCCCTACTAACTGATAGCCGTACTGGTCAGCTTAGATGGAACAGCTAGAGCCCTGAAAAGAAGGTGGCCGCGACTTCGAGCCCTGGACAAGGACAACTTTTTCTTCAAACTACCAAAATTGAGGACACTGTCAGCTCTCCCCTTTGGTCGCATGGGTCAGGAAAATAAGGGCATACTAGCTTGTTATTTCTATGTTTAAAAATTGTAAACGCACTCAATATTTGGGCCAAGGCGTTCGCCCTAAACCATAATTAAGACTGTTTCTCGCTCAAATAAAAGCGACAACTCCACTGCTACATGTCACAACGGTTGCCTGGATACGGCGCCAACCACTCCCGCACCACACTTTTCGACAAAAAAAAACTTTAAAACCTTCTACAAAGATAAAACTTCGGATTCCAGTAATGTGTTTGCGAGCAAATCACCATTGCTTCCGTCCATAGGTAAAGCGGTGCCAGCAAATCACTCGCACTCCTATCACTGTTGAAGCGTTTTCTTGCCGGCTGCTGAACACTGTGAGTAGAAGTACAGAGTTTTTATTCCGTCATTGCAGTGAGAGATTGCCAAAAATATTGTGCAGAAGGAGATCCCACAGTCGGTGACTGTATGCGGACCCTTTATTTGTTATTAAGCTTCTGTTAAGCTGTTTTTACTATTCCATCTGTATCCTGCGCATACTTTACGCCGATAACGTTTGCCCACATCCTGGCGCCCAGAGTCGGGCCCCGAGAGGCGGCCGATCTGACAGTGCATTACACCAAGGACTGGAGGAAGCAAACCTTGCCTACAGGTCATTCTACAATCCCAGCGGTATTTTGTCAGTAGTGTGCGCTGCCTATTCAACGAGGCTGTTCCGATCAAGCTGTCCGCATCGCCTTATCGCATTGCTATACGGACCAATGAGCTTGTCGAACAATTCGAACAATAACGCGCGCGTGGAAAACTAGCGCCTATCCCTAAGCCACCTTTTATCTGAACGTGTACGCCAACGTTGCTTTCAAACAATGCAAAACAATGTGGCCCAATATCTTCGCCCTACAGCTTAGTCCTATCCCTTGTTTCAGGCGCGAACTTTATTATCGTATACTTTTTTTTGTTATGTGTCGAACGACGCGGAACATATTGCCGTTTTGAACAAAAACAGTGAAAAAAAAAGATAGCCGTTTGGGACGAATGCTCGATACTAGACGTATCGCTGAGCAGAAGCTGGCGAGAAGAGCGAGAACAAGTGATCGGTTTTCCTAACGCGAAGCGCAATGAAACGCGACGCCTGCTTTAAAAACAGGTGCGAGCTGCGCGGATAGACTGCCAGGAATGCCGGGCCATCGCAAACTCGTAACACACGCGAGAGACATGGGAAGCCTGGGAAACAACTCTGGGCGCGACCTTGGTTCCCATGGACGGTTGCCGTCGAGCCGAAGCAACCGGGACCTGGCAGTGACAAGAGCAGCATCACGTGCGTTTGGCGCTCAGCCTGGAGTATTCAGTGCATCGGTAGCTGGTGAACAGATGTAAAATTTTAAGAGTATCACCAATGGTCAGAAGGTACCAGCACAGCTTCACTAACGCACATCCGTTTCAGCGAGAAATAAAAACCTAGTAACGATACTACAGTTCGACAAAGAAAAAGAAAAAAGTACAAAAACGCATTACGTCGAACACACTTAAGATATAGAAAATAAAACCAGAAGACGCAGAGAAAGAAGAGATAAAAAACAAAAGGACAGATGTGAGTCGCTCGACCTTTGACCTTGGCCGGGTCCGTCGCCGGTTCGGTCTAGTGGGCACGCGGTGCCAGCTCCGAGAGGAGGAGAAGAAGAACAAAGGCTAAGAAAGAGGAGGAGGAGAGAGAGAGAAAAAGATGAAAAAACGGAATCAGTGAAAAGAAAAATGGGCGAACGAAGGTATACGGAGGAGGAGGAGGAGGAGGAGGAACTACGGCATTCTCCTACGGGGATGCAGGGGGAAGACAACTGCAAGCGCGGCCAGAAACGAGAGTCCGAGACGGCGGCTGCAAAAAAAGGAATAACTCGGTTAAACCAAATCGCGTTATTAAAGAAACGCGGCTTCATTGGCCGTGTTGCACGATTTTCAGCACGCTGCCCGCACATTTGTGGCGTCCCAGTCAACGTTCAGGTGGTCCTAACTACGATCAACAAAATGCGCCCCCGTAATGTCTAGTAGGCATGGTTTAAAGTAATGCACACTTTGCTCAATTCGCGTTCACAGAGGCTGTGCACTCTATCCACTGAGAGTATTTTTTGTTGAAGGAACATTAGCAAGAATAAAATAACCATTCAGAGCCGCACGCTACAGGCCGGCCCACTGCATGGCCGCGCAGCACATTCTACGCCTTTGAACGTTTAACGGAGTGAGATGCAGTACGCTGTGACTATAGCGATTTATTTGATGTTCGAAGCTGTGCAGGTGACAATTTCTATATAGCTGTTAACTTAGCAGGTGCAAAGAAAACGCTGTACGGACAGAACTGCGGTTAGATGGAAGCGTTTCAGCGGTCCTTCACTTTTTTTTTTTTTCGCACACGTTAAATGCAAGCAGCCGCGGTGGATCATAGGCTGTGCACTGTGATCGGCTGCTGACCGAAAATACGAGGGTTCGATTCCGGCCGCGGCGGTCGCGTTTCTATGGAGGCGAAATGATAGAGGCCCGTGTGCTGTGCGATGTCAGTGCACGTTAAAGAACCCCAGGTGGTCCAAATTTCCGGAGCCCTTCACTACGGCGTCTCTCATAGCCTGAGTCGCTTTGGGACGTTAAACACCCATAAACCATAAACCAATGGGCGTTAAAGTATCCCTGGTGGTGGAATCCGGAGTCCTTCACTGCGGCGTCCCTTGCTAAATGCCACTGGCCTGGCCTAAAACTCAAGAGCAATAGTACAGATATGTAGTTATGTAATTCACAAGAGCACAGGATGCGCCCGAGGGGGCTCGGCCTCTCCTCCCCCCAACTCCTCCCAGAAGTTTCTGGTTAAGTATTCACCCCCCCCCCCCCCCCCCCCCTCCGGCTACGTGCCTTGCCGCAGCCACTAGCCTGCAGTCCTGGAGAATTTACAAAAGCTTGCACTCTATAAACCGGGCACATTCGGAACAGCGGCCAGAGAGGAAAGGAAGAGGAGGTGTAGGGGACAGCCGTCTGCATACTCCGCGTTTGTCCGGCCCGAGTAACAAATACTCAAGAAAGTGCTGTTCGGTTAAATTCACACACCCGACAGCTTGCCTTCAATTCGCACAAGTATGCAACAGAAATAAAAGCACACCGGCTGGCATCTTCCAAATGCGCAATCCGACGGCCATAAAAGTACCACGGCATTCCGATGTTCCATACGCGATGGTCCACGTACACACAATGAATGTCAGCCGAAATGGGCACCCGCCGCACCGCGTCCGCACAAGCGCTCGCTCGTCCCGTGCTGCATGCAAGGACCCGCTACACGACAAAACAAGAGGGTGAGGCCATAACGTTCGCACGCTATTACTATTTCAGTGCAGCGTTGCTGATGCCAGGTGCGTCAAAATGTGACTCCCACAGTTGATGAGTTACGTTTTGGATGCCTTCCAATGTTCACTTTTGCAGTGAACTATCGAATATTCCTGGCATAAAAAAAAAATTACGGAACTATTACTGTAAGATGCAGTTTTCGTACAAAAACCATTTTATTCGAAGAAAGCATGAACGCCGCACCTTCAGCCTAAGAGACCTTCGCTTTCATCTAAACACCGCGCGTACGGAACCAACCACGCATGTCACCCCATTGTCAAATCCCTAGAAACTGAGTCGTATACCGCACACCTTTAAAGATTCTCTCGGATACGAAAAGTTCGGACTTCTAACAAGAAACACCCCAGCTGCGGTTTGCATCAGAGTGGAAAAGCCGAAAAACGCGCAGAGCCAGCCTTCGCAGCACTGCACGGAACTAACGGCACGGGGTGTACAACAACGGCTGCTCGGCAATATCGCGTAGCGTGGCTGAGCCAGGTAGCAATGTGGACACCGTGCTATACAAATACGCCAGGCGCGCCCGCGGTCACCTTAATGGCATCCCAACGGTTCTGACCGTTACATGCGCGATCCAAGCATTCTTCTTGGCATGAGGCCAGGCGACCAACGAAAGCCTTTGCGTCGCCTGAGCCCGCCCCAGAGGTAAAACACCGCATACAGCGGCGTGGGTACAGGCAGAAAGGCGAGGAAGGCAGGGTGGCAAAGCGTCGAGAAATAAACTACAGAATGCAACGGAGCATCAGCGGCTGCCAAAACAAGTTAAAAAAAAAACAGAAACGAAAGCAGACGCTGGTCGCAGGGGAAGAGAGAGGAAGAAATACTCATTGAAGAAAAAATCACGCTCGTCTGTATGAGCTAGGTGAAAAATATATACAAAGTGACAGCGGCAGCTTTGTTTCTTATACTAGTTGGGGCTGAAGCTGGTCTGAGGGCTTCCCTAGAGTCACACACAGCACCAAGTTCGTTTATTTGTTCTTTTCGTTCTTTTTCTTTCATCTCTCTCTCTCACAAACACACACACACATGCACTCATCTCCTCTCCGAACCGTGCTCGAGCAATACTGTTTGTCTATAGGGACAAATAGAGGAAGTAACGAGGGACAAGCAGAGACAAAAGAAACACGCTAACAAAAGGCAAGACCCAGCGCGGCGGGAGAATGTGCGCACATCATCGCGGCACAGCTCAATGACTTCCCGGGCTTTTCCCTACACTCCCCCCCTCCCCCCCCTCTCTCTCTCCGTAATGCACATGCGGGCCCTGCAACGAATTCAGTCGCAGACGGCGGGAGAAACCGAAACTGGATTGGCTCATCAGGCGGGCGGCTATACTGGTCTCTGCTCAGATCCTGACAGCGGCCTGACGCAATGCAGGGAGCAGGCAGGCAAGCGTTGGGATACAATCGGACGTTTCCTGATTGCATTGGAAAGTACACACGCGTGTAGGGACGACAATGGGATCCGTGTGTTTGCATTATCCACAGACAATGTTTGCATCGGACTTCCATTTAGACTGAGAGCGAATTTTCTTTGATGCGATGCTAACGGCTTTTTTTTTCTTCATTCTTTTCTAATCATTCAGGGTTCGTTTAGAGGGTTAGATAGTTAGGCATACGTTTCCCACGTAATCGAAACCGTGTGTCCCTGCACCACCACGCCCACTAGTAGCCACCAGTGCAAGGAGACGAAGGGCCAAAGGACACATGTATCATGGAGTCGCTGACAGCCCTTACAAAAATATTCTATAGACAGTCTATAGACTTCTTATAGACTTCATTGCCTACCTATAGATATCTTTTTTGTATATTCAATCTATGGTACGTCTATAGAGAAAAGTCTACTAAAAGTGTAGGGCCATAAATCTTTAGATTGTCTATAGACTGTCTATAGGATTTGTATTGCCTATAGAGAGTCTATATACTTTATAAAGAGAAGTATATGGACAGTCTATCACTGTCCAAAGAAATTTTTGTAAGGGCGCATTTCCGCACCAGAGCAGGGTGTTTAAAACTTCACGCATTGAGTACCAGTGCAGATTAACACTTTTTGCTGCGCGCAAAATCAGCCAAAGCATTCTAAAGGGCGTGTTTGAAGTAAATCTGGTTCCTGGCGTAAAATCGCGTGCGTTGCAAACTCAAGCGCGTAGCAAACTGCGTGATCACTATAAAACCGACATCCGACAAATTATCATGCAATATTTGACAGCCTTATTTTTCTGTACAATGTTTACACGTGTCCTCATACAAAGAGCGGTCAACAGTTAGCTCATAGGCGTAAGCACCTTTGTCGTTCACCATTTTACCCCTCGACATTTTCTCTTCTTTCGCATGCCCGAGCTTATTTTTTCAGTCAGGAATTTTGTGCCTGCATGCAGACTTAGCTGTCATTCATCGAAATAGACGGCATTCTATCGAGGAGATGCTGCATATTTAGTAGCTTTTTTTCTCCACGCAAAAAAAAAAAAAAGATAGCTTGTCTTGATTTGTAGCGATGGATTGATATTTTATGCTTGATCAACAGAAAAACACCGCTGGGACGACACAGAGCGTATAAACAGAGGTCAATCAGCGTTCTGTGCGTATATCTTCGTCTTTTGTCGTCTTTGCACTGTTTCCTCGCTGAGAAAAACGATTTTTTTTTTCAGTTCTTAAGGCTACACGCTCCTTCAAAACCAGTGCAAGGCCTTAAGAGCACTCACGGAATATCACTTGCACCGTTTGAGCGACGTGAGTCAATGCTGAGATGGTATCGAGCTCAGTTTTTTTTTTTTTCCGGAGAGCGGTTTGGAAACGCGGAAGCCGACCTTGGCAAGCAAACAAGTCAACCGAACGCGAGCATTTTGTCGTCGAAGCACAGAGCTCGAGATAGTGGCGCCGAGTACGGTCGCACCAGCAGCGTTTCCTAAAACGCGGAACCGACCTTCAGAAGCGAGCTATTATAACCCAGGGGACACTTCTCGTTCAAGTGCCACTCGACACGTTTCGCCCAAAGCGGCAGCTAATCGGCTATCCTAGCAGCCAGCGCGTCGTCTGCTCAACCTTTTTTTGCATGCAGACGATAGCGGCGACCGATCAGGAGACGACGTGTCGCTCGTCACGTCCGCCGCTCCTGAAGAAAGGTCGGGACGGGAAATTGATAGTTGGAAAGAAAAAGGGCATTGATCGAGACAGAAAATCCGTACTGAAACGCCACTGATAGCTTGGCTTTATTTTTTATTCTTTTCTTCACGGAGATATCGAAGCGCCCAATATTATACGCCACCTAGCTCCGGAGCCCTCAAGTGTGAAATCTATAACGTAACGGTTCTTCCGGCGCGAACGGAAAAGACCCAAAGCGAAGCCCCTGAGCAGAAGTCTATAACGTATATACTTCCGCAGCAGACGAAACAAAAAAAAATAAACGAAAGCTGCACTGGGAGGAGCGGCCGACGGCGCTGGCTCGACCGAGCGATCGATGTGCGATAGAAAAGCATCGAGCTTATCACGGGCTTCAAACCAAGCGATCTTCAGACATCCTTTCCTCCTCCTCACTCCTACCCCCACCCCCCTTTTCCACCTATTGCAATCCCGTACTTTTGTTCTATTCTACCTAGCCCTAACATCCACTCCTGAAGTTTCGCTTTCATCTTTCACAAACGAAAGAGGCGCGCAGCTTCCAACACGAACGCTATAGCGTTCAATTTTGCTTTTACTGTTTCGCATCGCTTATATCCTCATTTAAGTAATGATTTCTCGTTTTGCCGGAGATAGAGTCCTTTGTTTTCATCCCTCCCCATTTTTTTCGCTTTCTCTAGTTCTTGGTGGTGATGATCTTGCGTGGGCTCTTTCTACAGCCTCGTTTACTTATATACACGGAGCTATTGAAGGTTAGAACAATGCGAGGTTCTGGAGCAGCCAGCCATAGTTCGACTGTGCCACGCAGAGATCGCATCTTTCGTGCTTCAAGACGAAGATGATAATGGACACTTTATTTTCCCTTGGCTATATCTAATGCCGGTCGATCACAGTTTGAAACTCGCACAAGCGCTGAAGCACATTACAGGCTTGCCATTCTGAAGTTAGGTGGATATTGATTCGCTGCAATTTGGTATCCGGTTACTCAAAACCCAACTTTTTCATTTCAAAACCGATCTTCACCTAAATTTAGATCCTTTATTTCAGACGGACGTCATATATCTAGAGTTCTCGAAAGCTTTCGATCGTGTACCTTATCAGCGGCTTTTAGCCAAACTTTCTTGCTTGCCAGAACTGGGCTTAAGAAAGACGACGGGACGATGCGCCACTCACAGCCAATTTTATTGCACAATGCGACTTCCCACGCGCAATAAACACCCCATAAACATCAAAAACAATTTTATCAAAGTACGCGCTACAGGCGCAATAGAAAGTGAACTATGTAGCAAAGTTTCACTTAGGTGCTCCTCTTCAGTTGTCTAGTCACAGCTGATGAACGAAAGTTCGTTCACTTTGTATGACCCCAATCACTTGCACGTTCCATTCGCGTCATTATCTGTCTTTGCAGTTCCTTGTGTGGTGTTGCTCGCCCACATTCAGCGTCACTGCGAAGAATCAACGAAGCAAACGATGTTGCCAGCAACGTCTGCCAGCGTAAAGTTTTCGGGGAGTTTTTCCGCGACAACACTCCCTCCCGCCACCAACACCATGCAAACAACTTTCACTCCAATAGCGTGCACAGGAATGCACACGACCACTATGACGTCACGTACATCCCCCCCTCAACACCTCACGTATACATATACATGTAGAGTACAAGCACGATTGCCATCTGGCTAGCTACGAGGGTGCAGTGCTAGTCACCCCTCAGCGCAAGGTGACTTTTCCCCTCCTTCAATGCCTAGTAGGACTCCGCGCTTCGAGCACGAGCAAAGGAAAGGTGAGAGTGAGAGCGGACGGAGAGCTGTGTGTCTATATGACGTCCCCGCACAGGTGCGCAGAGCACGGTGCGAGAGTCATCTCATCCTCATCTTCTCACTCGCCCCCTCCTTTCGCGCCATCCCAGGAATTCTCCCTCCCCCGCTTATCTCGCGCCTGGAATGAGGGGCCCAGAAAAGAAGCCGCACCAGCAAACAGACCGACAACACCAACGCCAGAAGAACCACCGCCGACAACACCATCGCAGACACCGCGAAGGCGTGCGGTACGCTCGCTGCTGCCGCCGCCGCCTTGTCGCTCCGAGGCATCTCTCAAAAACTGCCGCTCGAACCGCCTCGGGGAGACGCGGCGGCGTTTGACGTGCGCGCGCGTGCCACATCAAACGGCGCGCACGCGACCCCCCACCGCGGCCACGGTGCGCCGTGAAGCGAAGCGGAGACGTCGCCGGGGCGCTGCTGATACGACCGGGCTCGCGAAGCGAAGGCGCCTATAAAAGTCAAACAGGTGTGCTCGCCAACTCGCGTCGGCCGAAAGCTTGCGCGTGCTGTACAGGTATTAATTAGTAGCTGTAGCGGGGGGTGAGAGGTGTACCGGTAACTGGGGCCATACGTAATGCATCAAACTCAAGTTCAGAAGGATTGGTTTGGTTTGGTTTGGTTTTATGGGGTTTAACGTCCCAAAGCGACCCGGGCTATGAGAGACGTCGTAGTGAAGGGCTCCGGATAATTTCGACCACCTGGGGTTCTTTCGAACCCTATTCTTTGGGATCAGCAGCCGAGCACCATAGCTAGACACCACACCATAACCACTGAGCCATTGCGGCGGGTCTCATGAATTGGTCAACATTACGCTAAAAGTCGTGAAATTAATGTAATAAATCGAATAAGCAAATGAAGGAAGGAAGGGGCGCGGAATCCGCAACTTCAGCCAGTAGTATCAAATCGGTAATGGGCGGCATCGCTTTACAGTGAGCTGCTATTTCTTTTTCTGTTTTCTTGTGGCGTCATCGCTGGTCGTACTGGCTGCATTTGGCAAATAGGCGACCCGGGTCAGTCGATGCTGCCGATCTTGATCCTTCTAGTTAGTCTCAAGGCAAAAGAAAAAAAAAAGGACAAGACTAGAAGAGTACACGGTGACGTCTTTTCTTGCCCCTTCCGTGAGCCCGTAAGTGGCCAGTGCCTGCGTTGACGTCAGACATAAAAGCTCACAAGCTGCTGACGTCCACTGATGCCCATTTGTGCGCATAGGCAGACGAAGAAAAAGTGAAGAGCCCGGAAACATCTAGCTACACATCTCAAAACGTATAGAAACAAGTTCGTTGACAGCGAATAGATGTTCGAAAGCCTCAACTGGCATTCTATCGACAGTTAATTCCCAACCGCTTTCCTTTCAAGGACCTCACGTTTAATAAATCATTGCTCTTTGCCTTCGTGTCGCCACGCAGTCGATAATACTACATACTGAGGTTCTTCTCTCTTGTCTTACAGTTTGCCGAGTACAAATGCTAGCGAACTATACACTCTTCTTTCTAGGCGGGTGTTCACAGGAAACAAAGGAAAATCGCGAGGCCTTTTTAGAAACGTGAAGTGGAAGGCTATACACCTTTTCTTTGTTTACGTATGCCTGCCCTCGAGTGGATGTTAATGATAATTATTCCCTTGTCTCATTCTTTTCTCTCTAGCCCCGTCCCGACTGCAACGCCTCGTCCCCGCTTTGGCACCGCTGTGAGGGAACTGCCAGACCCGGCCTGTGACAAAGGCAACGCTTCCGCGGTCATTTCGCCCGCAAGCGCGTTCCGCGACATTTATCTCCGCAACCCAAAAAAGGTCAAACGTGCGTCTCGTATGTCGTCCGCGTAGTCTTTACCGCGGTGCGTCTAGACGGACCAGCGGACAGGCCTATCACGTGGCCATTTCTTTTCGCGGACTGTTCCGGGTTCTTCCGGTGGCGCCAGCCAGTGCAAAAATGCTTGCGCACTTTGCAGGCAATTTCTCTGCGCCGCACTCCAAGAGAGAGAGAAAGAGAGAGAAAGGAAAGAAATCCTCGACGCCGGGCTGCAACCCGTCGCAAACGCCAAGACCTGCCCTTGGAATGTGGGCGGGAGAATGCTGCTGAGGAGAGAATTTACGCTGTCCCTGGCTTAGCGATGTCGCTTCCGGCACACACGAAGAAAGAAAGAAAGAAAGAAAGAAAGAAAGAAAGAAAGAAAGAAAGAAAGAAAGAAAGAAAGAAAGAAAGAAAGAAAGAAAGAAAGGCTGTCATGAAAGACACGGGCCCAATCTTTCAAAGCAAACTCAGGCGCGGACTGACGGGCGCTTTTCCCACCGAGGCAGGCCATGGCCAGAGCGCGTTTTGCTGCGCTTTGCAGGTGCGACGTCTCTGAGTGGACCGCGGTCGAGGTTGGTCGGAGCGCTGGTTAACTCGTCGGCAGAGGAGACAACTGAAAAAAATGGCAGCCAGGCCAAGAGAGCCGAGAAAGCGTGCCCGATTCGTGCAGGTTCCAGATCATTCGCAGTCAGCGGTGCCCTGAGGTGCTTTGGCTCATTGTGCACGCAGACAACCTCCTCCCCTACTGCGTCAAACGTGCCTAAGTTGAAAGGTCCGAAACAGAGCTTCCTGAAAAGCCGGTAATGTTCGTGTCGAAGGATTGGAATCGAAACACATGCCACCTTGAACAACACGAGTTACTCGAGAGACGTCTGCTGCACACACGAAAAAAAAAAAAAATCCACATGAAACGTGCGCGTTGCGGAGCCCCGGAAGACCGAAATTAATCCGGAGCCACCACCACGGCGTCCTTCACATCCACTGTCTCGGGTTCGACAGATAAAATCCATTATCACTAATCACAATTAAAGGCACGTCAAGGTGGTCAAATTTATTTTCATATCTTTTTTGCTTTGCTGTTGTGTTATGATGTTCCTCCATTTCTCGAACCCTTGTAATGCGCTTGCGTTAGTATTCTATTAGTAGCTTTTTTTATTTTGTAGTTTTCCCCGGTTTATTTCTAGTTTATTTTTTGTCCCTATATATATATATATTTTTTTAACTGAAGGCACATACTTTTGCCTCGTACTTTCTCTGCTCTTTCTTCTCTCACACTTTATGTCTCGCCTTTATACGCTGCGTTCGCACTACTCCCTTTGTAGTAACTACATTTCCGGCACGCTCTTTCACAATGCTTTCTCTGGGCCCAGCAAAGGTAGTACGAACCAATAATTTAAAGAATGTGCGCAATCCGACGCCTGCTACCCTGCAGCACCACAACCACAGATATGCGACGCCAGTTTTCCCCGCTACGATTTCGGTGCCGCTCTGCATACCGAGAGTGCATGACGCTCACGGTGCCCCCCCTCCCAGCGTGGCGGCGGTTGCACTACAGCGGAGGCTTGGCTTCCTCCATGCTTGCATGAGATGACGCGCTGACGCGCTACCTCCGCCGCGGCGCGCGCGGGCAGGACGTCGCGCTATTCCGGGCCCGTGACGGCGCGCGACGTGAGAAGGGATTTCGCGCGCCGACGATTCGCACTTGCGCGCAGTTGCGTACTCATGCCAATGACGTCACAGTTTAACGCAGCACGGTGTCCCGTTATGTTTGCTTTTTTTCTTTCGTTCTTAGACGCGGCTCTGGTACAGTTTCGTGTTGCTGGCAAGAGGGACCGAGGAACAGTGTTGAACGGTGCGATTTGCTGAGCGCGCGGTGAAGTCGTGCTTGCTATACCGACTAACAATGCATGTATGTATACATACACAAGCTAAGGTATATTTCACCGTGCGTTACACTGTCGTAACTAAGTGCTCTACGGTGTTCCTTTAGCCTATTGCTCTAGCCTATTAAAGAGACTCTAGCCTATGAAATAGGTTCAGGGTTCCCACCAACTTACAATCTTCTTAGAGGGACAAAGCCGCACGAAACAGAGCAATCGGATGTCCGAGTGGGAAGATGAGGATGCGATGGCTCTCGCAACGCGCACCTGTGCGGAGACATCATATAGACACCCACCGCCCCCCCCCCCCCCCTCTCTCTCTCTCTCTCTCTCTCTCTCTCTCTCTCTCTCTCTCTCTCTCTCTCGCCCTCCATTTGCTCTTTCTTGCCATAAGAAATAAGAATGAATGTATCTGTACATACACAAGACAAGGTTGATGTCGGCGTTCGTTTTACTGCTGTAACTAAGTGCGCCGGGACACATTTTTCTTGTTTATTTTCTTTTAGTCCCAATATCATCTATGTTGTAACTAAATGCTCTACGGTGTTGCCTACGATGACGATCTACACTCTACCCTATCAAAAAGGTGCAGGGTTCTCAGCACCTAGCAATCTTCTTAGAGGAACAGGCAGCTCCTGGCCGCACGAACCAGAGCAATAACATGCCTGTGATGCCCTTAGATGTCCGGGGCTGCACGCGCTCTACACTGAAGGAAGCAGGGGCTTGCAAATGTTCCCCTTGAACGAGGAATTCCCTGTAAGTGCGAGCCATAAGCTCGCGTTGATTACACCCCTAGCCCTTGTACACACCGCTCGTCGCTAGTACCGATTGAATGATTTAGTGAGGTCTTCGGACCGATGTCCGGCGCGGCCTTTCGGTTGCGCCGATCTGGTGGAAAGATGACCAAAGTTTATAATTTAGAGGAAGAAAAAGTAATAACAAGGCTTCGCAGTGCGTGAAACGTTCCTAGGACTCCTAGTTTTCCGCAGTCACATGAGCGGTAGGGAAAGTGATTGATTGATTGATTGATTGATTGATTGATTGATTGATTGATTGATTGATTGATTGATTGATAAACGACATTAGTAACGCTTCGGCCCTTCCTTCGCCACACTCTTTCGATACAAGCTCAGCAAACCGACAAAATTCTACAAACACAACAGGACCGAGTGACTATCTTCATTATATCTAAAAATATTGCACCTTTCTTCTGCTTGTTCACAGTTCCCTAAATTCCAGACAAACGTATCAAGCCACTATGGACGCTTTTTTTTTTAAATTAAGCGCCTGGTTTAGTACAGTGCTAAACAAAAAAAAAACCTCTGCACAGCTCACGGTAGAGAAAGTAACGAAAGAAAAAATGAATAGGGGTAAGGGTGAGTCTTCACTTTAACCTAATTATTTTCTAACATCCACTTGAGCAACTGAACCTATACCTTAGTGCGGAACAGCAAGGCAAGGAAACCTAGATCGGTTATAGCGCAATTAATACAGCTTTATTTACTTTTCCGACAACGCCCGCACCTGTGCAGCCTCAAATGAGTCTTGCGAAGCTTGCACGGGCTCGACAAGCGGCGCGTGCCAATACATACAGTGTAATCTATTGGCAACACCCAATCACTGAGTTCTAGGGTCGATTGTAGATTGTGACAGGCGCTGTGACGGACACAGCCTTGCAGACACGCATGCCAGTTTTAGCCGAGGTAAACCTAACTAGCGATAGCGATAGCAAGCGTCGTATAAAATGCAACCGAGACAGCACGTACAGAAAGAAAGAGGAAACTACGAAGAGAGGAGTAGGACAAGAACTATGAGCAAAAAAAAAACGGCCAAAGTAGCGCGAACAGCCCGGCAAACCTGTCAAGGCCAAGGCACGAGCTCGCAACGCGCAGAACCCCATCTGTTGCACTCGAAGCAACGATCGGCGACCTCAACACAAAAAGCGGCCGTTTCAGTTGCCCTTTTTCTCTTCCACTATTCTTGCCTTTCTTTCGATTGCTTCCTTACGTTTCCGTCTTTTGCAGCACCTATTCCTGGCGATCACCCTACCCGCAAAGGCGACGACGGAGCAGAGGACGCCGACGCGATTACGCCCGTCCGCATCTCGACGCCAGCGATCGTTGTCGCGGCTCCCGCGTTGTCCGTAGAAGTGGCCGTATTAACAACACGTGGGCAACGCCGGCGACGCTCGAGAGCTTGCCTTTGGAGGTAAAGAGCGCGGCCCTCCGCGCTTGATGACGTCAGAACACGTCAGCCAACGCGCTCCTGCCGCGCAAACAGCGCTCTATAGGCGATCTTCTAGATACTTTTCTAAGAAAAGAATTGCATGCTTAATGCGTATTCTGTCCGTACGTACAAGCACTTCCGGTATTTTATCGGTCGACATCTGTCGAGCTCTTGCGGGGTTTTTCAGCTCTGCACGTGATCAGATTGCTGCATAATTGGGATGGCGAAACACGTACGCCTGGTGATCGAGTGGAAGAGTTTATTAGCGTGAGCGACTAAACGGAGTAACGACTAAACGCATTCACCTTGAAATAACCATTTGGTTTATGGTTTATAAACTCAGGTTATGTTGAACGCCGTAGTGAAGGGCTCCGGAAATTTCGACCACCTGGGATTCTTTAACGTGCACTGACTTCGCACAGTACACGGGCCTCTGGAATTTCGCCCCCATCAAAATACGACCACTGCGACCGGGGTCGAACCGCCGTCTTTCGGATCAGCAGCCGAGCGCCATAACCACTGAGCCACCGCGGCGGCTGAAATACACACTTGAGATCCGACTTACCGGATATATACGCATAGCTCAATAAAACTTGTTGCTGGGCGAGTTGGTGACACATACTCATGGCTTGTATAAATACGCATATATGTATAAATACGCTTATACGCATAGCTTGTATAAATATACACGCATTCAAAAGATGTAAAAAAGTTCCTATTGATTCTTGCATACATTTGCAGAGATCGTAAAGTGAAACATAGATGACGAAAAATGAAGTTTCGCGTCTACATTTTTTCATTATGCACTGGGGACGGTTGTGTGGTTTTCTCTGTAGAGAATTTAGGGGTGCCCTGCACTATCGACCCAGTTTCCCGCAGCTACGCGCTTTTACTGGGCTGGACACACAGTTTGGCCCAAGTGCAAATATCTCACCGTTCACTACGAGCTTGCAAAGGAAAACACAAGCAATAAAACCGAGAACGTAGGCGAAACACCACTCGAAAACGGCAAATAAAATGCCCGAAAAACATACAAGAATCCTCCCCTGCAAGGGCGCAACATGTTATATACACTGCCAGCAAACAATGTGGGGTCACAACAAGCATAAACCAAGCGGCTTAGAAACCAGGCCGCACCACATAAGTTACACGCGCTCAACCTCAAAGAACATTTTTTTTTCCCCCGCACAAGTCACGCCTACGTGGCAGACCGTTTTGATATCGATCACGGCTAAAACAACAGCTTTGCACTTTTTTATTTTCTTCTTCCACATTTGATTGAACTGCAACCTCGGCCTACACACGCGCACTTTTATATAGCGTAAATCCCGGCCAAGGGCAGCATTGTAACACGCTGCACGCGGCCTCTATGGACGCAGTGGTACAGCGCATTTTCATCTTTTTTTTTTCGTTATTATTCTACCCGGCGAAGCTTATGTGGGCCGATGCGAAGATAAATAACTCGCTTCGTCGCGGGCGTGCACATTGTTCGAAACTGCGTCGTTGAAAGTAAGTACAGCGTTTCGCTCTACCCTGAACTCGGGGCCCCAAAAGCGTGCAGTTGCAATTAGCAGGCGCTAAAAAGTATCGTTTAGTCAACGAAGCCTTTTATTCAGGTCGACGCGGTTAGCGCGCGCTCGCGATCTAATCTAGCGATCCTACAGTTTCACTCGTCGACAAAAGACAGAGTCTGAGAAATTAATCTTTCAGTCAGAAGGGTGTCAGGTACCCGTGAGCTATATACGCTGACGAGAACTCTGCGCTAAGATATAATAATAGAACCAGCGCGAGCAGCCATCACATGTTTTTTCTTCCGAATGAACCGTCAGCCTGCGGAAGAATGTGAGCCTTCAAGACTATGTCTGACCCGCCTGACTGTGGGAAAGCATATCTGGGGCACTTCTCTCTCTTTTATATACTAGCACATGATTGTGCGCGCCGTCATATATGACAAATATATACGTGTATATAAAGTAGGTCTCGGCGCACCCATTGTCTCACACGGGTGCGCTGCACCCGTTTTTCGAGTGCTTGAATGTCACTCTCTCCGCTGGTCCCCACATTTCTATTTTTATTTCTTGCCCGAGTATCACTCTACGTCTCAAGTCCTGATGTTAAGAAAAGCCCGTCGGACAGAGGAAGTAGATCTGGGCAGTTCCACGCAGCCCTGCAATTTGGAGAGAACCGAAAGCACCTCACGCACGCATCTACAGGAGACGTCGGAGTGGCGGAACAGATTATCCCTCATTGCGCACAGACAGACGCGGGTGGTAAAGAGCAAAAAGAAGTTAAGAAGAGAAACCAGGGCAAAGACACGGAGAGCAACGCTTTTCCTCTCAAAATTTTGCAGTGATTCGCCAGCGCTTTTTTGGTGGCTCCTTTCCCCCCAGGTGTGAGTCGAGAACGTCTGGAAATGGAGCGAAAGGTGTAGCCACTCATTTTCAAACTCTCTCTTTTCTCATTTTTCTTCGTTGTTCTGTGTTTCTTGAGAAAGTGAAGAAGGCAGGAAGAAAGGAGAAGCGACGGAGGCGACGCCTTCGCATGTGCACGGCCACTTCCGCATTTCGACAGGAAAAAAAAAAGTAACTAAACGAAGTGCCACGCGCTAGCATGCTCTCGGCGGAACGACTTCTGTTGTGTCCCTCAGGAGTGTCTCGGTGCGATCCCTTCCTTCCTTCCTCCCTTCCTCCAAGAGCGACAAGGGCTACACGCAAGTGACGCGCGACGCCGCAAGGCGGCGCCAAACACAACTTTCACCTACCTACACGCAAGTACACAATGGAAGCGAGTCGCTTTGTCTAAAACAAAACGCCGCCCCGAGGAGAAGGGTACAAAGACAAGACGCACTCCGCAGCTCTGTGCCTTCAGTTTTTTTTTCTTCCTTTATTGTGTGAGCACCACCCGCTGGAAGAATAGAAGTGTGCCGGCACACGCTGCAGCGTCGTGTAGCAAAGAAAGCTCTCGGAGCACAGTAACGAAGTGGAGATAGCCACCCGCTGCCTCTTTACAGACCTTACTTTCACTGGACCTCCGCGTATCACTTGTTTGTTTTGCCCCCTTCTGACGCCACAGTCATATTTCAAGCGTCCACACTGACGCCTGCGCTTACTTCCACTGTTCGCATATCGCCAGTCCGCTTTTCAGCAAAGCACATCTTCCACCGTTTCTTCGTCACTTCACAAACAAACCAATAAAGGAAAAGGCTAGTGCTGAGGGCAGTAGCTGTTGCTTCAATTGTCTTCCGCCAAGCACACTCCGCTGCTGGTCATTTTGGTTGTTTCGTTTATCTTCGCTTTGCACATTTTTTCTTTAGCACTGCTGCACAGATATGGGTTTCTCTCATCCACGTACCTCAAACAAACTGTCGCAGACACTAGGGGAGGGGGGGGGGGGGGGATAAAGGGAAGACAAGGGAAGTCTCGGAACGTTTGGTGAATTTTTCAAGCGCGGCGCAAGAGCGTTTCCTGGTTCCGCGTCTTTCTCCTTCCTTCTTTGTTTCCCGGTCTTTGGTGCGAGTGGAGACAAAGCGAAGACATAATAGCGCGGATTTCTCGAGACGCGTGCGGAGACGGGTCACGTGGGAGTGACTGGCTGTCTGTCCGGGATGTCTCGAGAAATTCCAGCTATTATGTTGAATATGTGGACAGTCTAAACAGCCTAGGAAAAAGTATTTTCAACACAGGAGGAAAAGAGAGTCCGGCGGAAACTGTTACACGACTGCTTTCATGTTCGACTGACCCCTGCTCCGGCTACATTTATTGATAGGGTAAGCGTAGTGCTGTTCTGTTCTGTGTCAGATCTGACCTCCTAAGACCTCCAAATGTAAGGCTGATGCGAGAGTCAAGTGAAGTGAGTGAGTGGTGTGGAGTGAGCGATGTCTACATACAGGCGATCGATCGCACCGTGATGCGAACCTCTGCACCAAGAAACGAGCCGATTCGAAGCGAGAAATCATAAACGTACTGCGTACCACGTGAGAAGTAATCTGGCAGCTGTCTGCGACAAGCAACTTGACAACGACCGAAAATTGCACCCCAAGTTATACGACCCTATAAAGTTAGAACTACCGCTAACGCAAGGCAGGCGGCGAAACAGCGCTTGCTGGCGTTCACATCTCCGCGCGAATATTTACGGTCCCACGCAAAACGCTCTTACGCAAGAAATACGCGATGACTCAGCGTGGCCTAGTGCATGCGGCATGCAAACACAAGACCCGCACCGGCAAGGACGCCAGAAGTGAAAAAAGAACGCAACGCTCCGGCGTTCGCGGCGCGACACAAGCGTGACCGAGTACACACACGACAAGCTGTCTCTATGCGGCGGCGGGAAGAGGCCGCGTGCTTCTGAAAGCCAAGCAAGGCGTGACTCGCCGCGTGCGATTCCTGGAAGCAGCGGCCCGACAAGCGCCCTGCGAGCCTCTTCCCCGACCTCCGCCCTCACGCCCCGTCTTTTCTTCACACCCTGCAAAAAAATACTCACTCACTCACTCACTCAC
Source organism: Amblyomma americanum (assembly GCF_052857255.1). NCBI lineage: Eukaryota > Metazoa > Arthropoda > Arachnida > Ixodida > Ixodidae > Amblyomma > Amblyomma americanum. The sequence continues at coordinate 12,093,847 of NC_135498.1, read as the reverse complement.
TCACTCACTCACTCACTCACTCACTCACTCACTCACTCACTCACTCACTCACGCAGTCGCTAATACAGGCCTGAGAGAAGAAGTATACTTATGGGGGTAGAGTGTTCGTTGCAGCTCACGCTGTCACTGCTTCACTGTGCGGGAAGCCGGAAAGATGAGAAGTTTTCTCGTTAGAATTAACGATAAGAATCCTACGATGGCCGCCTTCTACACACTAAACAATTTCGCAACCATAAGGGTACAAATCAGCTTGTCCACAGATGAACACCCATTGCCACCTAGTGGGTGCTAAAAAAGGGTGCAGAGTAGAGAAGGGTGCACTTCATGTTACTTAAGAGGGTTAATTAGTTGCACCCTCATTAAAGGGTACTATTTTTCCGTAACACCTCTACGAATGCATGTTGGAAGGGTGCTCCACATTGATTCAGACGTGAAGCAGAAGCCTTGGGTTGACGCACGCCCTCTAAACTTTCATGCGGTGCACCCTTCCTGAAGGGTGCTGATCTCTGCACCCGTTCACAGCACCCACTAGGTGGAAAAGGGTGTTCGTCCGGGGACAAGCTGATTTTCACCTTTACGGGTGCGAAATTGTTTAGTGTGTAAGCTGCTGAAATACGATTGATTTTTTTTTTCGTTCAGACGCCTACGAGCCAGGGCTGTGCAAAGAAAGAAATGCCATCAGTGAAGACAAATTCAAAATAGTTGAAAAATGCGTGAAAAAAAAATAACTCCCTTCAGACCCGAGAGTTAAAAAAAAAACGCTAACGAGGCATCCAGAAAGTTGAGAAAAATTCTTGCAGCGCTAAATAGTCCCTAAGCAGTTAGCAACTGTTGAAACTCCCTCACATAAGAGTTTTTAGCTAAAAGAAAAGTTTTCGTGCACACACAGCGTTTGTTTTTCTTTTCGAGAACATCGAAGTGAACCCCGTGTGTTAGGAAACACATTGCCGCAAAAAACATGCCCTCCGATATACGCCTACCGCGCGGCAAATGTTCCGACCTTTCTGGAGGATGGCGACAGATGGACCGTAAAGCGAGGTCCACGCGCTCGATAACCAGCGGGTGGCTGGTCGCGGCTAGCCAACAGCTGCGTAGGATGGGTTGGCGCTGTGGGCCGCATAGTTCCGGGCGATCAGCATACCCGATGCCGTGGTTTTGCGGGACCGCCGGTCGATACAGCAGGACAGCGCGCAGTAGTTCCGGTGGTTCCGGATGAACATGTATACCGTATTCGCTCGCTGATACCGGGCCTCCTCTTCTGTTTTGCAAGCGACCAGACATGCGTACGTGCTTAATTAAATAATGCATAATTTTCATTATTCCGAGTACCAGTCCTAACACTACGACGTTAAAACAGCAACATGAACTGCTTCTTTTATTTTTTATTTTCTTGTTGGTCCGTGTCGTATGGCGCTGCTTATCCTAAAATATGACCGCACAACACTTGCGATCTTGACTTCTGACGCTTAATACATCAAATTTTGGCAGATGTAATCAGGTTTGGAGCCACTGATCTCCTAACAAGTTTATTTTTCACTATATGCCACTGGCGACAGCGCCGCAAAAACTGCTTCGGTATTTTTAGCTCAGTTGAAAACTGTCACGAAGCCGAAAATGGAAACGCTTCAAAAATGAGATTTTTTTCATGAAAATCTCGAAGTGAATGGTGTTGGTTTACTTTCTTGGCAAGTCGGAAAGGTGTGGTCGCCAGCCCGCGAGTCAATGTCAGGCAAGCACTGTCAATTTAGTGCGTAGTTGCGAATGGCGCCTGTCACATAGGAGGTGTTGTAGAGATTCCTCCGCTCCCTGATAGCCTCACTACAATTTTTATCACCTATTTAGGAAACTTCCACGAATACGCTCACTTGCCCTGACCTCAAAGCTTACCTTTTTCATCTGCGCCGAACAGAAAAAAATAAAAAAAGCGTCGGAAGCCATTACGTAACACATACACTCAATTTCGTAAGCGAGAAAAATCGAGACACGATAGGATGAAGGTCTAATACTCTATAACGCACGCATCCTACGAGAACCCGCACTTCGCGACAGCCTCAACAAGAAAAAAAAAAATATCCGCGTTTCACACTTTACAGCACACGAGCACGCCTTTGGGTTTCAACGCACGCACAGTGCATTTCCTTCCGCTCTTCTGTCTCTCGCAACGCAAGCGCGAACGCATACACTTAGTTTTCCGCGACTTTATGGCTCTTCCGGGCGGAAGAGAGCGCCCCAGGGTGGTCGTTCGGCGAAAAAAAAAGCTACATACAAAAAAAAATGGGAAAAAACTCAATGTAGTACAGACAGAGCCCATGTGGCCCGCATCTTAGGCCCATTCTGCACAATACCCGTGGGAGGATGGAACGTTCAACCGCATCGTTAAGCCCGAACCGCATAACGCTTTGCTGACCGTCCGCATTTTCGCCGTCTTTCTCGGCGTCTCCTCCGCATCTCTACTCTCTTCTCTCTCTCCACACGCGCCGACGCGGAAGGAGGAAAAGAAGCGGTAAGAAAGAAGCGCGCGCCAGGGGCGTAATAGGTGCCGAGCGTTCGCCGCCACACGCAAGCTGCGTGAATACGGGAGTACATAAACACACGACTCGCGCGTCGCCCGCGGCTGGGCGCATCTCTGCGAACCTGTTTTCGCTTTGTTTTCTGTATGGCCGCTGCCATTAAACCACGCGACGCGTTATACGCGGGTTTCGGGTTATAGCGTACTCCTCGATATAGCGTACTCCTCAATATAGCGCTGAGCGAGCAGCGTGTTGTCTCGGAGCGGGTCATTCGGTGAGTCGTGACTTCGCGGTTAGCGGATCGCACTCGACTCCGCAATTCTCTCCTCACGCAGACGGCCACGGAAAAAAAAAACAGTTTTGCGCGTTATATGCACCGTCGGAAGACAGTTACGTAAGTGCGGGACAAGAGATAAGAGGGAATTTTTTTTTTCTGTTCACTTTTTCTTCCGTTTTCCTCTTCGTCGGCTCTGCCAAGGTTCCCGCCAACCGGAATCGACGGTTCAAGCCATGACCTAAGCGACAGCGCCGGTGCACTCAACAAAGTTATAACAGTGCCAAAGCGTACTCACATGCTTTATGCATGAGGTGTTTCGAACGTAACACGAGCAAAGGATTTGAGCGAAACTGCCAGAATGAAGTTCAAGCACTACCGCTGTTTGGAGGTCGCGTGGTGCAAGCAGGAACGTTTATACTTCGTGCGTGCTTATTTCACGCGAACACTTCCCTCCTTGGCACACGTCGAGTAGCACACACTACTCGCATACAGCACATGCGAGTAGTAAGTGCACACACGAGCATATGTGCGCTGTCGGCTATGGTCGATCCGACGCGAGTTTTCTGCAACGGAAGCTCGTGCGTTTGCTCGCGCGACGTCCCCAGCTTCCCTGAATTCGAAAAAAAAAAAACAGCCGGAGTTGCTTAGCGCACAAACGGTGTACACACTTTTCAGTCGGCAGCGAGAGTTCCAGACAGCTATAGCAGCCAGCGTGGCAGCTCAAGCGGAGAGGAACGCAACTGGTACAGTGCCAAGTTCGCGCGTTTCACACAGCGCGGCTTCTGAATAAACTATGCAGATTTTTTTCCTCCGTACAGGAGCACGAACAGCGCGCTGCGTGCGTCGCGTGCTTGCTTCTCGCGAGTAGGAGAACGTCTATAGGCAAAACTTGAACAAAAGAATTCTTGTACTTGTTATCCCCTCACCACCCCGTTCCGTACGGGAGCTTGGCACCTCAACTCCGCAGCACCTCAACTCCGCAGCACCTCAACTCCGCAGCACCTCAACTCCGCAGCACCTCAACTCCGCAGCACCTCAACTCCGCAGCACCTCAACTCCGCAGCACCTCAACTCCGCAGCACCTCAACTCCGCAGCACCTCAACTCCGCACAACCTCAACTCCGCACAACCTCAACTCCGCACAACCTCAACTCCGCACAACCTCAACTCCGCAAAACCCCAACCCCGCACAACCTCAACCCCGCACAACCTCAACCCCGCACAACCTCAACTCCGCACAACCTCAACTCCGCACAACCTCAACTCCGCACAACCTCAACTCCGCACAACCTCAACTCCGCAGCACCTCAACTATACGCAGCAACTCTCTTCGGTATTCTAGCCATTAACGACTTGGAAAACTATAGCGCCGTGGTGCAGATCAAGGTATAGTGTACGTGAAAACTCAAGCAACCCTTTGCTTGGACCCACAACAAGCAGTCTTCCTCCGAATCTAGCGGCATGACGAGGGGTGAATATCTATTCTTCCATGCTGACCCCTACATAAAGACACGCTTTTCTTCTCTCCCAACTACTTGCCCGAATAAGCAGGGAAAAGGTCCCAACGCTCGCTTATCAGGATGAAGAATATCTGGAGAACTCCTCTCCTCCGCTGCAGAATAGAAAATTCGGCTACTTGTTGCACGCTCATCGTCTAACCACTCATCCAAAGTCACATAAAAAAAAAACATGCATGCGTGTCTTGTATTCGTTCCTGTGCCTTAGTCTTCGAGCGCGGTTTAACACGCATCTCCGCCACTTCCGCCAGCACCAGAAGCAGAGGAGAGCGCCAGGCGATTCTGCCAGGAAGCAATGTACGCACACACACACACATACTCCGCCCTGGCCGCCTTGAATGGGACCCGGGGGCCACAGTGGCGGCAGGCGTGACCCATTGTCCCGCTGGCCGCCATTGTTTGCTGCGGCATCGTTTAAAAGAGGGGAGTGCCCCCCACCACCCATGCTCGACGTGGGCGCGAAGAGAGCGTTCCACGCCTTCCTTTTGTCTTAAGGCCGTCGTTTGTCACTGTCTTCTTCTTCGCCGGGGGCGATTATCGCCGTTGTCGTAGCGCGTGCTGCGGCCATTCTTTCCGGCTGTTCTTTTTCCACTCGACGCCACCCCTGGCGCTCCGGGAGAAAGAAGAAAGAAAAATGCTGAGCGTGCGTGTAAACAAGCCTCGCACGCCTTTGTTGTCGGCGCCGGAAAAGACATAAAGGAAGGAATGAAGCGAATGGACTTTTTTGGGAAGTCCAGTAGTCAATGCGTTGTATAGGATGCCCCCGTTGTGAGGACGGGAAAGGAAAGTTACGCCCTTGTAAGGTGTACTTGCAAGAGCTTCGAGATGAGCATGACATTCTTGCCGCGAAAAGGCTTGAAAGTACTGCCCTGCCACTTTTATTTCTATAACGAAAGCGATACAGGGGACTTTATCCGGCGTAACCGTGAACTATATGGCATGAATCGAAGGCTCTTCCTGCGGCATTATACCAAATGTCGTGAGAACTTCTGGAGAGTGCTTAGTTATAACTATAGTCGCATACGACTTAATTCTGCAGTGACCGCCGCACAGAATTCCTTCGTGACAAAAAGATGTCCTCTGTTAAAGCTCTTTTTGTTACCTAAACAAAAGGCTAACCACCAGAAGAAATTAAAAGCTCGAGGTTTCAATGCAACCGGCTTGTTTCGTGTAGCCAAACATCAAAATGCGCATTTTGTTTGCTGCTGTGATTGGTCAGTAATACGGGATGTGCGGACCATTGCCCATTGTTACCAAGTGCAAATTTTTCTTTAGTTGCATCCTACTAAATACGCGGCAGTTTTTTTTTTCCAGACTACATTGGAGAGTCCGACACACCTGTCTGCGTAGTAGAGTCTTGGAATCGGAAATTAATCGCATAGAAGAAAGAACGGCAGTGTGTTAGTGCTGTATTTGTATCTAATGTCGTATTTCAATCGACTATCTGAATCACGTTTTCTTGCTCCGCGAAACCGTAGAGTGCGTTTCAATGGGCGATTCGGGTGCAGATCCCGAGTTCTGATTGCACAGCGACCGATTTTGCTCCTTCCCTGATTCGGAGAACTGCTCCGGATCGCCGATTGGAACACACCTTAAGAAATAACGATCCCTGCCTAGCTGGTATACGACACCTGTCAGCCGTTCGCATTTAACTAATAGGTGTTATCATAACAAGCTAGAATATTCGAGTCGTCAGCAGGTGTTACTACAAACCTGCACCGAGCACGTGACGCGCCTGCGCTCCAACGCACGGCGTTTCTGTTGTAGCGGACTCCATCCCGCGTGAGGAGGAGAAAAAGAGGCGTGTTTCAGCGAAGGAAGGAAGGGCGGGCGAGGGCAAAGAAATAAACGAAAAGCAGGCGATATAAAGCACGACCGCTCAGGTCACGACGTCTGAATCACGACCAGATAAATCAAGACGGACGCTGTTGCTGGCGCGGCAGGGGCCTCTTTCCTTTCCTGCCTGTTAGACCGCTCTCCGCGTCGTCTTTGTTGCGGTAGTATATACCTCTCTTTTTTAGCATCGTTTTTTGCACGATTTACACTTCGCGCGTGCGCACTCGCGCGAACGTAGATGCATCGGCGAGTTTGCATCGTGCAAGGCCGAGAGAGCCGATGCGGCTACATTACTATTTCGGCCACGCTGCAGAAACAGCGCTCCGTGCAACAACGCTTGCTCGCTGCTCATCGAACACCGGTCAAGGTGGGCAATGGCGTTCGAGATGGGAGGTTGTACCGCAATACAAAGGTAGCAACGTCTTCTGTTGTTGTTTTGCTCGCACGAGAATCATTTTGTTTAACCCAGTGTACTCGAGGCCGTCCATCTTCCGCGGGGAAGCAACGAATGGGGCAACACGAACGAGACCAGATCAATGGGTCGAAGCAATAAGGACTGACCCCCTGGAAGGAACGACCATAGTTTTATTTCTTTGCGAAACCGTATCGCGCCTTTATCTGCTTCACGCCAGTGCTTCTTACTTTTTTTTTTTGTTAGGAGATGCTGCCTGTGCATGACACTCAGACGACTCAGATCATGAAGGACGCCTTGGTGAAGGGCTCCGGAAATTTGGACCACCTGGGGTTTTTTAACGTGCACTGACATCGCGTAGTACACGGGCCTGTAGAATTTCGCCTCCATCGAAATTCGACCGCCGTGGCCGGGATCGAACCCGCCTCTTTCAGGCCAGCAGCCGAGCACCATAACTGAGCCACTGCGGCGGCCGCCCATGCAGTACTATAAACCTTAAGAAATAACGACAGACACTGTTTGCCTGATAGCGTCACCGGACAAACTACACACTTCACATGACAGCATTGCACCAAAAGCTGGGCTACGATATCCTAGCTTTGGGTTTCTTCTATCTATACTTTCCCCCCCCCCCCCCCCCCCCCCTTTACTGCAGCTGTTTCCTGCTGTTCCATCCGTCAGTTGCGTTACAGTGAGTGAGCAAGTTTGTACGAGTTTATGTCATAGTTTACGGTATGAGCGTTATCGTGAGCCAGTTTACAAAAGAGCTCGCCTGACGTAACGACAGAAAAACTCGTTTTGCTTTCGACCGCCGAGCAAGGATCGGGCATTCGCGCAGACATCGAAAACCGGTAGCTAGAAGCAACTGTCAAGAGACACCATTTATCACGTCTTGTGTCATTGAGCCCGTCCATCAGCCGCAAGCAGCTGCCGAGCCGCGATCCAAGACGAAAACAAAGTGCACCGCGCTCTTGTCGTCGTCTATCTACGCCACGAGCGAAAGGGGCGACGTAGGGCGAAGTAGGCCCGACGCAGCAGCAGACGACGCGCCTGATCAACGCAGACGACTTCTTCACCTTGACCCCGTCCGCTTTCTCCGATGTCATGAGCCTCGCCGCTTCTTCTCCTATGCAGCACACACGCGTCGCCGTATACGCATATATAAACTGGGTATATAGGAGGGGTGCGATGGCGTGGCTAATGCCTAATTCCTCGCGTGACGCCATCGCAGCCGCCATCATCGCAATATTTTCCGGGCCGACGAGAGCGTGCAGCCGCCCGCTCGGCTGCCTCCTCCTTCTTCTAGTCTTCGTGTAAAGAAAAGTCCAGCCCGTGACAGCCGCACACACGGCGAGGGAAGGAACAGGTGCGCGCCTCGGCGACGATGTGTGTCCGCTCGCCGCAGCCGCTCCGTCGCCTTTTCGATTTCGCTCGCGGCGCAGGTCGTGAGCGGTCTATTCGCGCGACCAACCACGGGCGGTGACATGCGCTAACGCCACTGTCGCTGAAGAAGCAGAGGCGGCAATAGCGTCAAAGAGGTGGCACGGGTCAGCACACCTGGGGATTCAGCTACGCAGTGCAGGTTTATGCTTCGCGATGTTTAGCGTTTTTTGCACCTAGAGCTGCGCCATGCCGGGTTTTTTTTTTCCACAAGTGTGCCACTAAGCATAGTTTTTGAAAGAGGAAACGTAGATACAGGCGATAGTTATAAGGAGAGGAGGACAGTGTTCGGGGTTTCTTTCACCTAAATGTATGCCCATGCTGTTTTTTTTTTTCTTTCGAAAGCTGTACCACTAGGCATAGAGAGAGAAGGGGGGGGGGGGGGTTATTGATAAGAAAGGCAGAGAGGTTGGCCTGAAAAATAAATATCTGGCCTGCTACTCTGCTCTGGGGGACGGGAAGATGAGATAAAAGAAGGTCACGACGGGGGACGATGATGATGGGAAGAGGCAGATGAAAAACTACTTTTAAAAAAAAAGGCACACTTTCTGACATCACAAACGCGAGACAACGTCCGTGTCGCTCAAAAAGCGTGAGAGCGCTCGCGTTGCCTTTACAGTTCAAAAACTATCTGGCCAAGCGCCGAGGATCAAATCCTCAGAGATGAGCGATGTGTCCATAGGCGTCAGAGCAGATGCGAGAATGAGTCTCTCACTAGGCATAGGTTTTGAAAGAAGAAAGGGGATACAGGTGATAGTTATAAGAAGCAGACGAGGTCAGTTTCGCTCAGAAAGCCGCAAAGTTTTCAATATACCGATTGTCTACTGTCCACTTCTCTGGTCACCTTCGAGGTTTCACATCAAGCCCGCCTCCCCGAGGATGCATTTGCGCACAGAAGCCCTCGCTGGGCATGTCCACAAAGAGTTAGGTACATCCCACATGTTCCGTGAAGCGTTACAGTGAGGGCACTTGTCAGCCGCTGCTAGCTGGTCGTGTTACACCACCGATGACGAACAGCTGGAGTCAGAGCCACCCTACCCCGAATCCTGCGCACGAATGCATCCTCCTTCGGAGCAAGACTGCGGGGAAGAGAGTGCGGACACGTTTGTCTGGTGATTATGGCAGCGAAGGCGTTTTTGGGGGTGCGGTATCGGCAGGGGTACGAAGCGTACCGTACCCTTCACTCGTTCGAAAGTGGTTCACGTCACACACGTTAGACAGCGAGAACGAGATCTTACCCTCTCCTATCCCCAAGGCCTCAAAACAGCAGGCAGATCCCAACAGTAGGCCCGCTGAGAACGATTCTGGCCTACTCCGAAACTTCAACTGGCCGCATTCTATTTCTACTCCCCCGTCGTTTCTCGACGGCTGTCCAGGCATTCTATCATCATCAAAAAGCCTCATGCTCCGTTTTCCGCGAATCCATTCCACCAGGACCGCGTCGTCCGGACACACCTCGGCCGCTGTGCCCCACAGCGCGGGGCGAAAAAACAAAGCGGCGCAACAGATATAGAAGGGACTCGGCGGCGTGCCATCAAGCGGCCTTTGAGCCCGCGGCAGCAGGAAGGAAGCAATATATACGGGCAGACAGCCTAGCCCTCCCCCTCCCCACGGTGTGCACTGCTGGGAGGAAAGGGGACGGGACCTCAGTATCGATCGCGGCTCGGCAAGGCTCGATGACCGCGCTCTTGCAGACGTCGTCGGTCGGTCGAACTGGGAGGCGCCGCCGCCACGCGGGGATGCAGGGCCACGCCTTGTGGTCAGTGTGCTGCTCGTGTGCACTGTGGACTGCACGACCAGTATGCACTGGCTAGAGGCGCGACTTCACGACCGGGGGGCGCCTTGCCACGCAGGGGATTACATGCGAGGCTGACATGCTGGCTCGAAATTCCGGAAGTTTGGTAGTGGGTCCTTCTGGTGCTATTCCGCTAGCTGCTATTTTTTGTTTTTATTATTATTATGTGTGACAGAAGATACAGGCGCTCACTGAATCGCCGCCTACTTCTCATCACCGCTTTGTGTGAAAACAAACGTACAGCCCACTCGCACGCACGTTCTCAATAAGATGCAGGGAAAGACATTCTTCACAGGTGTTGCGCAAACAGCCACGTAAATTACATTTCCATGACGCACTGAGCGCTTTCTTCCTTCTTGAGCATTTCAGAACAATTGATTTGCTTCGAGAATCTAAACTACGTTATATATATATATATATATATATATATATATATATATATATATATATATATATATATATATATATATATATATATATTAAGTACCGCGCGCAACAGGTATATATCAAGGTCAGCACGTGCGCTCTACGCATTTATACAAAGTGTTTTCGCGTGGCGAGAGCTCGGCTGAACGCTCAAAGAGCGAGTCCTAACTAATCCCCAGTTAATGAGATTTTAAGCCTCGCTCCAAAACTAGAATCAAATCTGCCCTAAAGCGCCGCATCCCACGCACCGTATAGTTCAGAGGAAGCGAAGTCGCTCGGCAAAGGCCAGCTATAGCGTCGATGAATTAGTCCGCGCAGCAGGTAGCGTCGTTAAACCGAAACAAAGCAAAAAAACAGAGATTCCGGAAGAGAAAAATGACAACGCGGATGGAGGGGTGTCCCTCCACGTGACATAAAGCGACGGAGCAATCCCGCTATTATGGATGGTGCCCTTGTGCCGGCAGGGGGGGAGATAAGCGAAAAACAACATTCCGCGGAGAATACAGGGGACAGCCGCTGCCAGGGGTGAAGGGCGCCAACGCTGACGCGAGAGAATGCGCTCGCACGCTGCGCGAAATGACGACAACCTGTTGATCGTCAAAACGACGATCGCCAAATGAGTCTCGGCGGCGCCACGAGGGGGGGGGGGGGGGGGGGGGGGGGGGGGCACGTGAGGATGCGATGAGGCGGCCGGGTATGAGTACTGCGCACATTTCTGCGCACGTGCTCACCGACCAGCGAAGAAAACAAAACGACCTGTACTTGGATTTAACGTTTGAAGTTTCCCTTTTCGTAATTAGAATGGGCGGCCGACACGTAAGCGCTACAGATTTTCACTTGATGTCAATAAAGGTGTATAGAAGTGCAGTTCCACCGAGTTATTTCTAAACTCAGAAGAAGGACCGTGCAAGTTTCGAATTTGCGAATCAAGGCTCGAAATGTGTCTCTATCGCACTCTCAGGTGGTCTCTTTCAACATCCCTTTCCTTCCTCTTCTCCTCCATTTCTACCCTCGCCTTGCAGTTGAGATGGTCACTCAAAGCGGCATTTTTTTTTCTTGAATTTCAGACTTTCCCGAGGACTGCAAAGGCGCAGTTACTGACCCGCTTTTGACAGGTACGTTACGAAGAGAAAGGCTCCAAATAAATTTCGGCCACCCGACGTTCTGTGACGTGCGCAGAAAAGGTGTTCATTTTCTTCCTCTTGACTACTGAAATGATACTAACTCATACTAATTCTCCGCGCAGTAACAAATATAAGGGCGGAATACCGAGGCTTTCGAAGCTATGCGAGACATATCAGTTCAGAAGCCATCGACACATCTGCTTAAGAAAAATGGGAAACGAAAGCAGAAAAATAAACATGGACCATCTGACGACGTCTAACTTTTCACAGCCTGCCTCCTCAGTTGACCATGGACGATCAAAAATACCTCGCATTTCGAGCAACCACTGTTCGCAAAGCCGGCTCAACGCTGCAGCTAAGCCACTTCGCTGCCAGTAAACGTCGATTAAGCATCTTCTAGAACGCAAGAGAGGAATAATGCTTCCGCGATGTGGCATGCGTGTACATCAGGAGACCCAGCAGTGTACCTGGCTTGCGCGCTCTTTTTCGTAAATTTGAAATAAAACGCAATTCTCACTGTCCGCCAAAACAGGCAACGCCGCTTTCACCACCCGAAGAAACAGCGTCACTCGCTGCATGCTAGGCTGCTACTAGCAGCCTCTGAGAGCAAGCCAGCGAAGGCGAGTAGGAGCCGTTGCGAGCGTCAAGTCAGAGAGGGGAAAGCAAAATTAAACGGAGAGCAATGCCAGAGAGGCGTGGGCGACCCCGGACGAGACAGACTCCCCGTGAAACCGGAACGCAACACTCGGCGCGGCGAGTAAGCAGCCTATCTCCAAGACCAGCGCAGAACAGAACGGCTGAAAGCGCAACCGAGTTATCTTTTCGAACACGAACGGCACCCAGCTTTCATAAATTAGAACGGCTGGGCGTTCGCTGTCTCTGGAGACTTCACCGTCGCTAATAACCGATTCCCGACGCGTATACGTAAACCTGGTGCAAAAATAAAGAGTAGAACAGTGTGAAATTCAAAGACAGCTCTTTGTACGACTAATCGCCATGCGCATGGCGTGAACCTTCGCCTTCACATCCTTGGTGGTCAAAGCATGCCAAAGTTCGGTTTCCAGGCATGTACCGCACTAAAATGGATCGGCGCGGAGGGTTTTAAAAGAGAGATTCACGAAACACGAACGCAATGCAGACTTCTGGGCTGACACGTTGGCCCAGTACTCGTCGATATCTTTCAGCTTTTTTTTTTTTTTTTCAATCGACTCTTTTATGAAGGCGTTTTTTTTTTTTTGCGCTCCCTTAGAATTCATCTCACCTACAGCCTTCGCAAGTGCGCCTAGTCGTGCAATTCTCTTAGACTTCACATCACATATGCATCCTGCAGTGCAATGCCGAGGTCCCGTTTCGCTTGCGAAGTAGCGTACAATACCAACGCCTGCGGCAAGGACGCCACGGGCCGACGACTGTAATGTCGCAACCGGTGGCAGCCTTCATCGTGGGGCAAGGCGCGTGCGAGTCAGTATCGGGAAAGTCCTCTGCTCCGCACCGATCGACGTGGCGCAACCACTCAGAGACCTTATCTCGAAAACTTGCAAGGCTCGGTTGCGGACACCGCAAGGACGAGTGATGCCGTCCACATTAGGCCGTCACTTGGTAACAAGACAAGAGCTGTGCTGAGTGGGCGATAAGACGACGAATGCGCCGAATAATCGACCGTGTCCGTGTCGCTAAAGATCAATGAAGCTCTGGTTTAGTGATAACACTTGTTCGTTCCGTCGGTGTATTTTATCACGCATATGAAAGGCAAACCACAGCTGTCAGCTGACGTCAACACAGTGCTTCGCGAGGGTGCATCAGTGCGCTGCGGAGAAAGCCGCCGATGCGGCAATTAAGAAGTGACATCCTTGATGTATGCGTATCCAGCCAATCCATCTTTCCTGCTTTCTGGTTGCTATGATAGGGAAGCACATCTGCTCGAGGTTATTAACTTGAAGTGCGAAATTATCCGCACATGTACGCAAGATGCACAGTGACAAATGCAGCGCTGCGATTGATCGCCGTCAGGACGTCCAAGCGCGGGTTCGAGGAAGGTTAGCAAATGCACAGGGATGGAACTCGCAATGAACTGTGCCCACAAGAAGCACTTTTTGAGCGAGCGAACGCTCGATCTTTCCGGCTCCCGGTTGCAAGATTCACGAATCTCTGTACCTTCCACTGAAGATCTTGCGGTCTGACGTACTGCTCGTAAAGTGGCTTGCACTCGATTTTCGTACGTCTACGCGATTCAAGGTCACCGAACGACAACGGCTGCCATGCAGACAACGAGAGCCCACACTCACCCTTTCGTGTAGCGATCGCAAGTCGTTGGTGATGATCTGGGGGCGTGGCGGAGGCGGCTCCTCGTCCGAGTCGCACTGCTCGAGCTCGGCGTCGATCTCCTGCTCAAACTGCACCAGCAGGGGCGCGAGCATGCCGAGCCGTGCTCCGCGGCGAGCCACTTCCAGCAGGCACAGGATGAAGCTGCGCTCGTTTTTGCGCATGACCAGGTCTTCGGTCTCGAAGAGCAGGCACTCCTTGATGTTCAGCGCGCGGCAGAAGGCGATGAAGTTGGAGACGTTGTCTCGCGCCTGGAAAGTGCCGCGCTGCACGTCCGAGCGGTACACGACATCGCGGTCGGGCAGTTTGAGCGAGGCCAGCCGGCCTTCGGATCGGGCCGCTTCGAGCACCTTGTTGGCGTGCCGGCACAGGATGGTGCCGTCGTCCAGAGAGTCCAGAAACGTCTCTGGCGTCAGCTTGAGCCCGTAGAGCGTGTTCATCCATTCGGCCAAGTCTTCTTTCATGGCCCACAGGTACTCCTCGCTCGACTTGAACGGCCGAAGCGGCCGGATCTCGAGCCGAACGGCTCCGAGCTCGTACGCCGTCGAGCACATGGCTTGGCTGTGTTTTCGCCGCTGCTGGCCGGCTGGCCCGCCCGCTACAGCGCGAAGTTAAGGCACAGACACACACGCGCGCACTCTGTAGTAGCGTCGGAACACACACAACACGCGCTGCCTCGGGAAGAAGAAACACCGAGACGTCACTCCCCCTCCGCCGCTGCCCGCCGTCGTGTTGTCGCGGGTGGCGAAAGCCGTACGTACACTACGCGCTCTACTCCGCTACACCGCCCCGTCCATCTCACTCGTACCGCAGCCGGTCGGCTTTTCACTCTCGACGCGCCACGGCAGCCCAGACAGCACGCGCCCGCAACGCGCTGCTGCGGCAGTAGGTCACGTGGCTAGCGTGCGCGACGGCGACGCTAGCGCCATCTGTCGAACGGTGGCGCAGACGCCACCTCACAACCTCACCGCCACGCACGGCAACGGAACGTCGTACAGCCGCTCCATCTTTCTCGCGCCGACTGCTCGCAGAATGCAAACTAGGGAGTGGACGGTTTCGTTTCTTTGTTTTGTGATTACGTGAGCGTGTGTTTCCATTGGCGTACTACGTAGGCTGGTGAAATATTGAGGCCGAGGACGAGCTTTACGGCGAATAACGGTCAAGTGCGTTTCGCAGAACGTGTCCGTGCTCTCCATACCTGCCTACTTCGTCTTCATCTCTCACCTTTTCGTAGCGGGCTCCGGAAAGTCGTGCCCTCTGAACGCCGCTCCAGCTTCAACACCCGCCTACGCGAAGATCACTTGTCGCTATCAGCTGCTTGCGCACAGCTCGTAAGTGTGCGAAGTAGTGTGTGCAACGGAACGAGCGTTTGCAGGCCGACATTTTCGTACACGGCCTAGACAGATGAAGACTGGATACCGACATCGCTGCTCCACATCTGATTCTAACCTCTTGCTCACTGCCGAGGTGTCAAGCCGGTCGTATGCCTTCTTTTCCCACGTCAACACAGAGTAGCAGAACACTCTGGTTCAACTACAGGTCGCTTCGAAGGGGTCATCATAAGCGACGGCAAACTTTTGTCTAGAGGTGTACGGGCCTAGACGTCTTCGCCGATAGCGGAAGGAATATAAGAGTGCGCTGGTCGTGTACAACCGACACGGCTGATCTGAGTTGAATCCCATGGCTTCATCACACGCAGTGTACAATGTACAAAAACTGCTAAACAAGGTGAAGGTCCTGCACGAGGCGCATTTTCCATGTCTTCAACTACGAAACGAGTTTTATGCCGGAATATCTCTATATATTGTGAACGTATTAAGCTACCATGGTTATCGACACCAATAATACCTGTGAGCATATGTGAGTTTTACAGCGTCGCCTCTGGTTTTAATGTGTCCTGCGTTGACAAGCCTAAATAAGCCCGGCTGTCTACTTGAACCCGCGTTCGTTCCAGTATTGGGGCTGCATCGCCAGCACCTTTCTGATATGACACAACCGGCTCCGCACTACGACAGCACTGATTTTACGGCGCTCCTAACAGCGAAAGACCAATGTTGCTAGAGCAGCGCGAATAAGACGGGATGACTGGAAAGAAGCGTACGGAAGCAAATCTCATCGGCTTCTTTCCGGTCATCCTGTTTTATTTGAGCTGATGCAGCAGATGTAAACGTATACCAACTTGCTAGAAATTCTCTACTGGCTAGAGTGAAAATGGAGTGAATATTGCAAATAAATATCATCCACCTGGGCACATCACTGTGTGGCTGCTAAGGATATACTATTTTTCTGGTACCCGGAAGCACTGCTTGGTGCATGCGTCCTTTGCTTTCTTAAGCATTCAAGTTCGAGCCTTAAAAAAACGATTGGCGCACGCTTATGTCATGATAACTATACTAGCGGTGCAGTCAGAGTTCGATCATCTGCCGCCAGTGTTCTGTAATCATCATCATCGTCGTCGAAATACCAGCTGCGAAATTCTGAGCACTCCAGCTTCTGTGATACCGTCTTGTTTTTCCCTGAGTTACTCGACGTAGGCACCTACTGTCATCAAGTTATGTGGACATATGAAGCTTTGGCATCAATCCTGGCATGTGCTGAACATCTGTCTACTTGTGTGCAAGCGATTCGACCACGCACAATTTTTGAATGAGAATTGCATTGTTTCCTTTATCAAAACATTCAGTGTGTACATAAGTATGTCAATTAGATTTCAGTCCACATCTCTCTGAGTCTCGCTTAGTTCGCCGTTAGCCACGATATAAGAGTTCAATCAATACAATAGACGCCGTACTGTATCGCTGCTCATAGAGAAGAGCGCAATGCCTCGAGCTTTCTTTTTTTCTTTTCAATTTCAGCCATTATTTATTGCAGCGAGAGAATGTAGCTTGTGAGTAACGTCTACAAAGCAACCAAGAAATGCTGTCATTCTTGACTGATCAGGAGCTTGGACGCGTTCACATTCGCACAATTGCACAGTGCACTCGAACAAAAACATCTGAACAAACAAAACAGCAAACCTATTCATATGTTGGCTTTATTGTACGTGTCCTAAAGATAAAAAATAATTTCGGCGACATGGCTTTAGTAATAACCACACACTGTACATGTGTGGTCATCTTGGTTTAATTTCTTTTTGCAGCTGCGCGTTCTGAGACACCCTGATACATAGCTTGAAAGAGTAGGGCACTGCCTCTCGAATTATCAAAAAACGATTCCTTCCTCATCTTCCTTTTCCAATTCCTATATTGTTCTACAGCATGCTTCTTTTCCGTTGAATAATCCCGTTTGCACCTGTCGCCTAAGGCTCTTTATTTCTGTGTATTTGTGTCCGGCATGCATACTTCATGTTTAATTTGCTATAGTCTTTTCCCGCCACTGTGATTTAGCGCTATTTCCGTATAAGTATTTAAATGCCTTAGCTGCACTTCTGTTGTCGTCCAGTTCTTTATATAATATTTTACTCTGAGCTTCCAGGTTTTCGGTCACTGTCCAGCCATGCACCCTGTACTACCTCGTTTGTGTTTTTGCCGTGGGCACCAAGTGCTCATCTTCAAACTTGCAGACTTAGAACCACTTGCAGATAGAAGAAAGCCCGTCTCAACTTCCTTTATTCATTACACTTTTCTCGAATTGGTATTCAACAGGAAAACCACATCGCTAGTGATTCTAGTCGAGCCTCGCGCCATAAGCGTACCCTTAGCCTGAAACCTTTTTTTTTTTGCACGCACAAATACATATAAGTTTTCTTTCTTTTTTTCCAAAAACAGTTTCTGAATGGAATGCTCTACCGCAGAACTCTGCGTTGCTTTCCAATCATTTTTGACATCTTCACTGCTGGCTTAGTAACTGCACTGTAACCGCATTTCCAATTGTGTTTTTGCATTGTTTATTTTGTGGCATCTATATTGTTCGGTACTATCTTACTTGCTCTGCTTTTCCCCTGTATGTATTTCCCTCTCTTGTTTGGACATACAGCATGCCCGCAGTATTGAATAAATAAATAAATAAATAAATAAATAAATAAATAAATAAATAAATAAATAAACAGCTCTCTGATTTATTTCTAATCCCTAATCAACTTCTGTCCTTAAGTACAAGACAGCATTCCCGAAAGTAAGCCCTTGTCCCATTATTGCTTTCCAAATACCTCCCAGTACTTCATACTTGTTGTACTCCCATATTTCCTTATGTTTCATGATCATGGAATCTCTTCGCCCTTTTGCCCAAACAAACGTTTGGTGCTTTTCCATGAATATCTGTCCTTCGTTTACCCATACTTCGAAATATTTGTATTCTGCCAGTCTGGGTATTTCATGGCCTTGCATTGTAAGCACCTGGCTATCAGCTAATAATGCAATATCGTTAGCAACACTTGCAGCGACACCTCTCGGCAGTTGGTTGCACTGATTTGCTATGTTTGGTTTACGGTTTATGGGGGTTTAACGTCCCAAAGCGACTCAGGCTATGAGGGACGCCGAAGTGGAAGGCTCCGGAAATTTCGACCTCCTGGGGTTTTTTAACGTACGTGCACTGACATCCCTGCCCTGCTTTGCTATCTCATTTCCCGTATCCGGCATTATTCTCTTTAGCCATCTTTTTTTTCTTTGTCTGCACACACTGCACACGCATGGACGTGCGCATGTTTTTTTTTTTTTCTTGTTTAGCTTGATTTCTGTTTGTCTTCTTATTTCCTTCTTTTCAGTTGCTCTGTTTTATCAGGCATTACTAACAGCAAAAGGATGCTTAGTGCATTTCGTAGATTTCTAAGCTCCCACTTATCGTCGTGCTTTCGTACACTTTTCCCCTCCCTTTTTTTTTTTTTCACCTCACAGTTTGTTTCTAACCACTATACGCCTATACGCAAATTAAAAAGAAATGGTTAACGATGGAAAGGATATCGCGTGGTTTTGTTGCAAAAAAAAAAGAATGTCTATTGCCAAACACCGATCAAGATTAGCCAACCCAATCTAGTTTTATTAAGGCAACACTCAAGTATTCAAGCTGAGCTAATCGTATAGCGGTGTTCATGTCCGCGGTGTGAATTTCTAATGCAAAACATTCTGGAGGACAAAGAAATTTTTTCACGAGCTTCGGAGGTGACGCCCGAGCAGATTTAGCTCATAAGTTTGCACGCCAGTAAACCTTAACCAGTGGTTGTTTCATTCAGTTACATTCAATTCGCCCTTTAACCAGCAAATCTCGGGCAGTTAGGATGGCTGCGTTCTACGTACAAACACGGTTAACTATAATTTTGCACCGCTGCACGTCAAGGCACGTGATGCAACACTCTTGAAGTCTTCTCCAGAGAGAGAGAGAGAACCTAATTTGTGGAGTTACGCCTCTTCTGGCCTCTACCTTGGATGGCTTACATTCTGAGCGTAGACAGCGGGTTCGATCACCGCCGTGGAGACCGCTTTTTGACGGAGGCAAAATGCAAAAGGGGTCGTGTTCTGAGATTTACCCTATCATTAGCCTTCCAACACGACGACAGTGTTGCGTAGCACCAGATGAATGCTACGAGTTCGCCACAAAGTGAAAGTTTAATTTTCATTTTGTCAGCGCACGAAAAGATTGTGACAGGTATGACACCTGCAACCAGCGCCTAAACACCTCTATGTGCACAGTAAATACCCTCATGTGTCTCCAGCGTCGCGGCGACAAAGCAATGTGGGACCGTTCATTAACTGCGGTGATGTATCAGGTAAATAAATGTTGTCTGCGTCTCTCTAACGCCAGTCCTACCATCCAGCTTGCCAACACTCCCTCCACCATCCTTTCCCGCTTTGTCATCTCCGCAAATGACAGAAATGAACAAACAATCCGGGTCGCACGCGTGACCAAACGGGCCGTTGTGTTTGCGGCACTCCGTCGGTTCCTCGACATTCCGCAGAGGCGCCGCTATGATCGCACACACGCACGCTGTCTGCGCGCGAGAACAATAATACTCCCGAATAGGTCGCGCGCCAGAGGATCTCGACGCAAGGGCGTCGCCCACACGACCGCAGCGCGCGCACGAGGACATCGGCACACGCAAACGCATACACAAACGCACGCACATGCGCACATACGCGGGGACAGGCAGACACACGCGCAGTACTTCAAATTACACGGAATCACGTGTCGAGGCCTGCGTTGTCCCGACGCGCGCAAAGGCAGCACGCGTGTGTGCTTAAGAGAGGGGAGGGGGGTTGGCAGCGCGTTCTAAACGCTACGGTACGAGCCGGCACATGCGTTTGCGCGTTCAGCCAGCAAGCAGTTTTCCCCGGGAACTGACGCTGCCGCAGTTGTCATGCTGCGGCCGGCGTGACGGGCAATACATCACGCCCTCCATGTTTTCCTTTTTAATGTATTTTTTTTCTCCATCCTTTCCTGGTGACACGGCGCAGCCGTTTGTCCGATGCGCGGAAGGCGCAGCAGAGGGGGCAGCAGCGTGCGAAAATTGCTCCCCCCCCCCACCCCCCCCCCCCAACTCCCTTTCTCCACTGGCGCGGCCGGCGAAGGCGTCCGCTCCTCATCACGCATACCGCAGCTATCCACAGCGGTTCGCGAACCACCGTCGCCTCAGCAGCCGCGAGCGGAGGGTCAAGAGTTGGCGATTTCACGCCTTTGGCGCGGCGTCGCTCGTCGACGGCCCTGTCGCCGTCACTGTCGCCCTGCAGTGTTCTTAATTCTCTTTTCGTGGTCGGTTGCGATAACCAAAGAGAGAGTAATCGCTGTCGTGTCACTGCAGCCGCGCTTCCCCCCCCCCCCCCCCCCCTTCCGCTCAAACCCCGCTTCCCACTGTATATTCTTTCTATTTTGTCTTATCTGTTTTGTTTTTGTTCTCTCCACTTTCGTCCGCGTCCTCCCTGCCTTTTCTTGTCGCTGCTAGCAAGGACGCCGGAATGTTTATTCTCTTACTCACGTGAGGAGGCCACGCGCGTTCCAGGGAGAAAAATGCCGTGGCCGGCTAGGCACGACCCGCGCGCAGCAATCAGCGGCCGGCGAGGCTTTGAGTGATCCCAGAGAGGTCGCCTGCGGGACAATCGGCGGGAAATGCCGAGTTGTTTGAACGGCGCCTATCGAGATGTGGGGAGCTCTCTGTCAGCCGGCAGCGACGAGGGGGATCCAGTTTGTTTGAGCTCGTTTCGTCGATAAAGATCGGCGCGTCCTTACCCTCTTCCTTAGCCCAGTATGCTGCGTGGTGAAGACAAGCGTATCTGCGATCAAAATGCCCATTTCCGTGCTAGGAACTATCGTATAATCTTGGCAGGAAATCGCTGTAAATGAACATCGTTGAAGACAGCTAACTCTGCTCTAGAGTTGCAACTGCAGGAACCACGCTTGCGGCTATCTCAAAGCGCATGTGTCATATTTAATTGTACATTAAACGGGACCCCATCGCCGTCTCTAGTCCGAACACTGGAGAACGCTATACGCACTGGCCAGTCCTCCACATCACATCCGGAAAAGCTTTCGCTCAGCATAGCCCACACAAATTAATTACCCGATGTGGGCAACCACGAAGTCCACCTGTTAGCAATATGTCCGATATGTAGAAACGGATCGCTTTGGTTAAACTCACTCATTTGCAGGTTCGTACCCCTCACAGCGGATGTGCACTCGCACATTGTAGTGCGCGAGCCTGTGAACTTCCAGGCGCGTGGTTCACACGGTGCCTATGTCTATCTATTTCCTCCTATTTCCATCTATTCCATCTATCTATTTCAATCTATTTCCGGTGTTCGGTTCGCCATCGGACGCGCCAGTAAAATGCCTGCAAACGGCCCGGCGACTCCAGTATTCTGCGTGCGCCGGTCGCAGTATACACAGAAGGAACGAAGATGCTCGCCTACACATCGAGTGCACTGGACATGCTCATCACGGCGCCTCGCTGTTCCCTCTGTAGTGACCATTTCTTGAGTGTTGTCTTCCTTTTTTTTTCTTTTTTTGAGACAGCATGGCTTCAATCAAGCCTTCCTGAGCCAATAGATTCAGGTAGCGGGAGAAACTAAGGGACAGTATGTTCACTGGAGATGCTAACATGGTACTCTAAATAGCAGGATCCGCCAGATGATGATGGTAACAAGGAAGTGAAATGCACTTGCACAATACTTGCTAGGAGACACATACACACAATGAATTTTCGAAGGGCCGTATTATGAGATGGGCAGGAGGTGAAAGATCTTTAATGGGAACACAGCATTTTCCCGATCGTTTTCACGCCTCCCCCTCCCCTCAATAAAAAAATAAATAAATTGCTCGCGCAAATTGAAATAACGAGCCTCCATCAGCCTGGAAGTATGTGCAGTCTTTGTCAAAAGTATGCAGACCAAGGAGTCTGCTTATGAGCGCTGCAGCGCGGCTCCTCTTGGATACTCAGGGACCCTAATGTCACGAAGGCGGAGGAACCAAAGTCCTCAATCCTCCCATGCTTATGGCTATCAAATGTGCTTTATAAGAGCCCGCCACGCGGCTTAGAAGCAAACCCCTTGGGCTGTATATTTTTTGACAAAGACTGTACAGACAGCGCGCCGCCGCAGTAGCAGCAGCCGCGCACTGACACAGCGAAACGGCGTGAGAAGGTCTTGCGCGCCGCAGAGGGAGCACGCGAGTGCCTATGTTTGTTGCCGTGTGTCCCACGCGTAGGCGCGTGGCGGCGAGCGATTCCGGGCACGATTGGGGCCCCGAGGGCTGCGCGGGCGGCAACTCACGGACGAGGCGTGGGTCCTCGCTTGCGAAAGGCCCGGGGCGACGAAGACGTCCGCCGCGCACTTTGTGCCCCTGTGTACGGCAACAGCTGCAGTAGAGTGCGGAGTGGCCGCTGTTTCCAGGCGACGACACAGCGAGAGGTTTATCGGGCTCCGCTAAGCCAAGGGCCCCGGGACGGCCTTGCTCGAAGAGACTGAACACTATGGCACCACCATAGTCCTTCAATGCTTGAAGGACTATGGTAACACTCACTTGAAGGACTATGGTACCACTCATTCAAATACCAGGGAAAAGAGTGAGGCCATGAGCTGCCTCCAACAAAACAATTCAGTGGCCTATGTGCTGGTCTCAGGCGCCTGCTGTTACAAGCAGTCTGGTACCACTCATTCAAATACAAGGGAAAAGAGTGAGGCCATGAGCGGCCTCCAACAAAACAATTCAGTGGCCTATGTGCTGGTCTCAGGCGCCTGCTGTTACAAGCAGCCTGAGCATTGCCAATTTCTGCATCCTATCAGTACACATCACCTATTAAAACTGTTATTTCGCTCTCAACCACGCCTGTTTTCAATGGGTTTTGCTAATTTATGGAAGTGAGATGTGGCGCTGTGTGCATACCGCTTCAGAGAATTTCAGGTATTTCATGCAGGACTAAAAAAATTTTCTAGTCTCACTTCTCATTACACAGTGCGGAGGACAATCGGAGCGAACAAATAAAAAGAACAAGAAATGTATTGACAGGCGTTTGTTTAATTTTACTGTCTCTGCCTCTCCTTCCCACGGTACCGACGTCAAGCGAAAATTCCGCGCTTTAGCGCCCGCCTTATTTCGCGCGCAAGTCTTCAGAGGAACGCCGACCCACTGGCCGCGGTCGCTCCTCGCAGCTGACGCGACCTTCCAGCGTGAAGACGGGCCGAAGCATTGAACGATTTTACCACTCCCTCGGCAAACACAGATTCCACGGACGCTTGCACCGCCGTTGACAGGCTCAGTTCACAATAGGGCGGTGCGATTCAATTTGCGAAGGCTCTCTTTTTTATGCTCTTTTGTCAGAGCTGCCTTCCTCCTCTCCCCACAATTCGCACCCTGACACGTGGCGCAATGACGCAACCCAGTTGAATGACGGACCGGAAGTCAGCGGTGGCATCAGCAGCAACACCAGCCGAAAGTCATGAAACCGTGGCGAGTCTGCGCCTCGCAACGACATCCCCCCCCCCCCCTCTCACCGAGAGACCCGGGCAGGCCTAATCAGGAGCTGTTCCGCCTGCCATCTTGACCTTTGTGCTGAATGGCTGTGAGACGCGCGCCTTTTGCACCGGCGGACTCTCCGGAAAGCTGGTCCGCCGCTCGCCAGCACTGCCCGTTTTCCATTGTCCTCGAACCTCGTGCGGAATTCATCCTTCCAAAATGAAGAGCGCGATTGCCGTGCGGATTTTCCCAACGGCACAAAAAGGAAGCCGTCGGGCCTGAGTCGTCGGCTGAGCTCCCTTGATGATTGCAAACTGCTTTGCATTTATTCTCTCCCTGAAGTGTGCACTGGAGCTCTGTCTCGCTTCGCTCACACAGCGGCGTTTCGGGTTTATACTCGTTTTCTTCGTTAATCGAAGTTGATACTGGCGTTTTGCTAATGCTATGTGTGCTCTATACGTTCGCCCTTGTGACTTCCCTGGTGTTATTGCTTCTCGACTGAATAATGTACAGGGAGATTAATCCTGTCAGCCATACTGTCGTTCCTTACTATACGTTGTCGGCTGCGGTTCACTAAAACGTTTACGCTACATACGCCGCGAATAACAGGTGGCCCAGTTAACTATAACGAAATGTTTAGAAACAAGGAGTGCCTTTCACGAGTGAAACCAAATGAGGGCTTTTGGGAGTCGTGTGACCTAGTCTACAGCATATTTTTGTTCTGCATGTTAGTTAATTAGTAAACACCAATTATCTAGCCTCTTATATATTGGCTCATTATAAACGTAAGAGTATAGCGTTTCAGACGTGGACATAGAAAAAGAATCAGACAGGACGAGCGCTAACACGTAGCTCGCAGAAGGATCACGACGAAGGTAGAAGATGACCCGATGTACCAGAAGTTAACGCAGTTAAAGCAGAAATCTGGGCTAGTTGGTTGTGATTCATTATAAACGTATAAGACGCGCTTAAGACGTGGGCATAGAACGAGCGCTTTCTATGTTCACGTCTCAGGTGCAGGGACACAACCGTGCTGTGTTGTGTCCCTGCGTGTTTCCTTCTTCTATGTCCTGTTCGTCGCGCTGCCATGGAAGATGGTATAGGGAAGTTAACCACAAGAACATTGGTTTGCTTTATGGTGCTTAACGTCCCAAAGCAACTCGGGCTATGAGAGACGCTGTAATGGAGAGCTCCGGATGATTTCGACCGCATGAGGTTCTTTCACGTGCACTGACATCGCCCAGTACTGATGCCCCTAGCATTTCGCATACATCGAAATGGGATCGTCGCGGCTGGAACCGAACCCGCGTCTTTCGGGTCCGAAGCCGAGCACCATAACCACTGACCCACCGTGGCGGCTGTGCAAGAACATTCTTGCTGGCTGTCTAGCACTGGATGAAAGGAAAGAGATTAAAAGGGGAGAGAGAAAAGGGTACCGCATGACTGTTGCACGAGGAAGAACGCTTGTATGCGGATTTCACTAACGCTGTAAAGCATGGGTAAGTGAAGTGGTCGCGGGCTGTGGTGTGGACCGCTGTCAGTGTATGACACGTGGATATACGTGAGAATTACCATCCCGTTGCGCGCTATGGTGCAGTGGATGACATTGTTCCTCACCACAACAGAGCTGACCCGCGAAGAACAGGACGCAAACACTTTAAAGCCTGGATCCGCGAGTGTTGCAAAAGCCGCGAAGGCATGCAGCAATGATTGCATCTGACTCAGACAGAAGCGGAACCGGAACTTCGACGCGGAACATTCTGTGCGCACATATCGAAACTACAGCTGAGCGTCCAGATTGCAGCGCTTCACTTCCTTGATATATCGCGCCTCTACAGCATGGCACAATAGCAAAAGCCACGGTCTTGAAACCGCTGACACTTACTGACCAGCACGTTCGCGGTGGGAAGCTGGTACCCTAATCACGCTGTTGTGCACTCGAAGCGGCGTATCGTCTCAATTACGGAGTAACTGCACATTAGCGTCGACAAGAGCGCAGCCATACGGCTACAAAGAAAAACTACTCCACCTTGGGAGTATTTTCTTCGAAATAAATGACCGAATCCTTTCAATTCGTGGCTTTTCACTGCCGCTAAGTGGCATGCATGCGCCAGTTGGTCACTAATAAATGACACTGTGATGCAAAGTAACCAATGTTTGAATGCTGTTTTCGGTAAGGGCCACCTTCTTCGCTTTATTTTCACGAACGTCGCACTGGCGGATAGCCGCGCCTCGTATCTATCTTCCTGTCAGATATCAGTCGTTCTAAAGGCTTGGTTGGATATTCATTTCTTACTTGAGTATGGCGCACACCAAAAAGTGCTGCATGATTGATTTAAGCAGTGTTTTATCGAAGAGTCAATCAGCCACTGCAGGCAAGTGAGGCAGCCGGCCAGTTGACCGGCAGGCAAATCAATCAGCTTACTTTGCTGTGGAGAGATTCTTGCTTAAATTTCAGCTATTCGGAATATAGTTCACTTCGCGCTCTTCATTAACAGTACAGCTGTCTTGCCAATTTTTTCATTGCTTTTAGGGTATGTTATCAGAACATCCAGTCTCAGAAAATTGGAGTGGATACTATAAGCTCCGGCTCAAGGGTATATATGACGCGATAGCGCAATGAGGTAATTCACATCTATGCAGAAGGTCATTCTCTACATTGATAGATCACTCGAAGTTCTCATACCCTCTTGGCGCAGTGGTGCATGCAGCGGTTAAGCGGTGCGCCACTGCCCTGCGCTGGCAGGTGCTCCCCTGCGCCCTGCGCTGGCAGGTGGGCCTTGTGCGTCCGACTCAGGCTGCTCTTCCCGAGCGACCAGTCATTAAGTTAGCTGCCACCTGCCACGGTGGGCAGTTTGCTCACAATCTGGTGGGCAGGTTGTGATGACGCCTCAAGGTCACGTGACCTAGTTGGCTCACTTGCCTTCTAGGCTGCTCTGTGGGGACCACCTGCCAGAGCCACGCTCGCGATTTTTCGCTCGCAACGCCGACTGCAACAACGCCGACATCGAATTTGATGGACAACGGAACTTTTAACGCAATCGCGTTAAAAACCACAACAGGACGATTAGGTGTAAACGACCTCGGCTGAGTAGGATGTCTCTCCGAAGCTTCGTCAAGTAACTGACGATGGAACAAACAACACCAGCTCACTTCACGACAACTGGCCCTGCATGCGTGGCCCACTTTCAATAACTATGACGTTTCTTTCCACCTCCCTTTCCTGAGCCACAGCCTTCCACATACTCAGGTTCACTTAAAGCCTTGTTCTTATATGTGTACCCTTCGTGTATGCTCAATCGCTTACTGTCGTCACCAACGATATACCACCACGACCCCTTGAGTCCAGTCGTACAAAACGAGGTTATGCAGAGCGCAGGCAGATGGCCACCCGCAAGTGTTTGTCGCGATCCATCTGTGTCTCGTATGACCCAACGTTACCCCACTTGCCCGAGAGGGTCTGAAATATAAGCCACAATTCTTCCATCGCCGAGCGTTGTCGGAGTAAAGACGACACGCGCCGAACAAGCCCCTGCACGGCACATATCGTCACATCCAGGTCAACAATGCGGGCCGTCGTTTAACCTCCGACCTCGGCTCACTCTGCATGCACAACGTCGCGTCGACCCCGAAGACAAGGTCGGCTGCGCAGATCGTCGACGTCGATTTGGGTGATGATCGTCGACGTCCCGCGCTATCAGATCGCAAAAATGGTTCACGCCATTCCTACGGTTGCGAACATGAGCATTTACCGCCGTCTCAGCGCTTAGAGTAAAGCACGGAATAATAAAGTAAACAGGACATCCCCTGCAGAGATGGGCATCGCGAGGACACAAGTATGTGATAAGAGAGCGCATCACAGGGCTTGCAGGTCGTGAGGCGAGACTGAGCGCTTGAATAGGATATCGCGACAAAACACTCAGCCGCGAAGGACGCAGTTTATTATTTTTTTTTTCAGCGGCGTTCCTCCTCGTGAAGTCCGCACTGTGCGTTAAGACTCGGAATTTAATTTTTTTTCCCCGCACTGCTTATCGGCTGACAAACGGCTCCGTACACAGCATGGGACTACTTCGGCGTTCTTCCGAAGACGCTGGAAATTACCATACCGATAAGAAGACCCGGTCCATATCCTCCTGGGGCAAGGCTGTTTACCGTGCGTCTGCTGCGGGATCCGCCCTTGACCCCCAATTAGTTGGAGCCCGGCGCCAGGCATATCTGGGCCGGGAGACGAAGCCCCGCTCCCTACTGAGGCAAGGTCAAGTCACATAAATAAATAAAAAGAAGAGTTAAAGGAGACAAAGCCACGGAAACATCGTAAACCGTGCTTTCGCGTACATGCACGCAGAAATAGGAGCCGCCTTGGCCGAGTTCACACGTGGGCGTGTTCGCGAAGCCCAGGAGGCGAGGCGGAAACCCAAAGAGCATTTTGTCACGTGCAGCCTTTGGGCATCCAAGGCGTGACGTGTCACCAGCGTGCACGCTACCACCACCTTAACGGTATGGGTAATAGGGAGATGCAGACAAACAATGACAAAACATTCTCAGCAGACAGAGAGCCCAAATAAAAATAGTGAGTCGACCCTCGCGCACGATAACTGACAATCACGTTGACAGAGTGTCACCAACGACGCCTTTTTGTGCTTGGAACGCAATTGAATTTCGGGTCACGTATGTGCGGTGATAAGCTCGCGGATAAAAAAGCGCGACGATCTACGCCATCCTCCGCGTCCGACCCCGAGCGAAGGCGTCCTTTACTACGCGTTATTTTACGACGGGACCCCACACGCTCAAAATGCTATCCGCTGCGCTATCTTGGCGCGCGTACACACTCGGACTCATGCCGAGATGAGCCACGCGATAAGGCGTCTCCGCGTCGTCGTGGTCGCTGCCAGGACTTACTGATAACGTACGTGCAAAAGAAGTGCGCACAAAAGATTCTCGATCTCTGCTTGTTTGTGGTTTTTGTTCCCTCTTCATATCTTTTTTTCTTCTTCTCTAACTGCGCACGTATCTTCTGGTGGGTGCGTGCGCACATACGTATACGGTATATGCTATGCGGTTGTACGCACATCGAAGATGGTCCCATCCGTCGCACGCGAGAGATTGGCCGCCCACGCTACCTGGTCGGGGTGGTGGAACACCCACCACAGCGACATTCGGGGAGGGGCTTCGATTCCACAGCGTTTTCACTCCTGTGTCGCAAGGCTTTCACTATACGCGTGGGAGCGCGCGTGTTTACGACCGCTGCCGCCCGGTCGCGAAGAAAATCGGAGATCGCGTTGTCGTGGTGCGGTAGTATACAGTTGCGGCGGGCCTTCTTTGAATGATCGCGATAAGCTTTCTGCGTCGTAAGCCACACATCGCGTTATGCTGTGGGTACGCACGTATCCTTGCCCTGTCAAAGGATTTATAGCGGGACGCGTGACCTAGTTGAGTCACTCTAATACTGCGCATGCGCGGGGATAAAGCGATTATTCCTAGCTTACGCCTACGGTACTCCGTTTCGATTTAAAATCGCACGAGAGGAGAGAGATGAAAAAAAAATGATTAATAGATTGGAACGTGCCCCTCATACCTGCACTGCCAGCTATTAGGAAAGAATTCTCAGATTCCCGATACAGGGTTTTCTTTTGCTTTGCGGCCGCCCTGGTCATGCTTGAACGTGTGCACGCGGCGTTCTGTGGGGCAATATCCGCTGAGCCACTGCGACGGGCAGAAAAAAAAATGTCTCATCAACTAAGCACCGCAATTATTACCGAGAGCGCGGCAAGTATTCCTGATGTCGGATTTGCAATAATAACGCGTTGAGTTTTTGTCAAGAGTTTGACGCACTGTTATGTATCGGCGGATGATAGGCGCAGGCCCCTGGGGCGCCGCTTTCTATAGATGCCAGACTGCAATTTTGACTACGTTCATTTGCTTTATGTGCTTCTCCAGGTCTTTGGGGATAACACGTACTGTGTCGATTATCATTACTATTAATATTATTGTTATTGACGGCCCTGTTATTGTTATTCTTCTAATTCTTCTTCTTAGTAGTAGTAATAATAGTAATAGTAGTAGTAGTAGTAGTAGTAGTAGTAGTAGGACATGAAACGTGGCAAAACGATTCGTGCTGCAAATACCTGAATGCATGCTTTGGGGTAAACGTCGCCGGAAATGCTTCCTGCCACAAGTGGCCAGCCAGTTTCACAATTGTTAAAGTTTAGACCGATGTACAGTTTGTGTCATACTTAGTGGGAACACGAGAAATGAGTAAACCAGCTTTTAACTCCAGAAAAGTAGGCTTCACCGCGAATCGAAAATAAAAGGCGCAGAGAGCTCATGGAGCCGACTCCTGTTTCACACTGAAACCTAATTTTCTCCTC
The DNA here is from genome assembly GCF_052857255.1 of Amblyomma americanum. Taxonomy (NCBI): domain Eukaryota; kingdom Metazoa; phylum Arthropoda; class Arachnida; order Ixodida; family Ixodidae; genus Amblyomma; species Amblyomma americanum. The sequence continues at coordinate 12,063,944 of NC_135498.1, read as the reverse complement.
GTTAAGAGCTATTTTAACCATTTTTTGCGTTCCCAATAAGCATGAAGCAATTGCACGAGAAGTTTCCTAGTCGTGAAATTATGATACGTGGTACGTGTTACGTACAGGTACAAAATACTTACGGCCCCCTCTCTTTAATTTTGGCTCAAGTTCAGAATCAGTCAGCATTGTCACTGCTCATTCCCAAATACGGCTAGTAAAACATGATGATGACGTGCCAGTTTGTGTAACGCCTAACCATGCTGGCGCTGTGAATCTGGCTTTTAATGCGCACCTGCCTCCGTGTACTGCGCGAGAGGAGAGAAGGGGAAGATTTAGCGACAGGAATCATGTAGAGATACAAGCCGGGCAAGCACGCGTCTCCCTCCTACTTCAAGTGACGCAACGATTAAGTAAGGAGAGAGAAAGTCTGAAGGATGATGACCATGACGCAACGCAAGGGCTTATGCGAGGTACATCTCATGTGCAATGTGTGCGCAGGTCCACTACATTTTCACGCCGCAGACCTTGGAGGAGTCCAGTGTTGACGCGTCGTCTGGCGTCACGACTGCTTTCGCGTCGGTTGCAGCGTCCTTAAGCGTGCCTCTAGAGAATCGCTCAGAAATGTTTACGCGGTGTATGTGTGCGGTAACAAGAAAGTGCCTGGCACTCACCATGCATGAACTTGAAGACAAAAAAGGCGCCTCGGCAGTTTTGTACGTGTGGTGCGCTTTGGGCGTCGGGGCTCAATGCGAGAAAAAGGCACCCAAGCTTGCTTTGTACCAGGTGCATCACGGTGGAGGGCTGCCCTTAGCGCTAGAAATCATATGGCCGAGACTGCGCAAACATATCCTCTGTCGCATTACAATGCACTGACTCAATGCAATGCACTCTTTAGCAAAATTTCGGCGTGATAGACTCGCGAACGTTGCAAATTCCCACTGCTTCAAAACATTCGCTATTCTATGCAGCGCACTTGCATCCAGAGAATCGTGATAGCATTCGTGAAAACAGAGGAATGACAAACGAACGTTGAAATGGGAACACATAATTCGTGCGCAGTTCACCGTACGTCACGTCACGCCTTGTGCAGGGTTGGTCGACGGAGCTGGGACTCCCGCCTGCCAACATGGACGACCCGGTTATGCATAGAAGGCAGGGCAGCATTAAAAAAAAAAATGTGGTGAAGCGAATAAGTCCTGGTCGACGCCATCTTCCGCACAGCTTACATTAAGGTAAAACAAACGGGAGAGTAAATAACGATCTATTTCCACCAAACATCGAACCAGTCACTGTTTGAAAAAAAAAAAAAAACTATGAGCCATGACCAACCGCTGTATTATAAAGCAGGGGCCTTGTTGTAGCTCTCCCTGAGTCGTTTGGTGGCAACCAATGTAGTAAGGTGGTATGGGCTGTTAGCTTCAGTTTGCAGTCTTAAAACTGAGCGTCCGTGTTCGTGTGCGTGTGTGCGAGTGTGCGTGCGAGAGTGCGTGCGTGCGTGCGTGCGTGCGCGATGCTCTGCATTTACCTCCACGCTTAATATAATGCGCACTGGGGGAGAGTAGGGCAAAGCGTGACATTTCGTTTTTTAACGCCGTCTAACTTTTAAACGTGCAATCATATTAACATGATATGTAGCTGGTTCGAACCACGATATGTCCACTACAACTGAGTTTCAGGTTGACCAGACTGGCCTCAACACAGAGGGGGAAAAAAAGTGCTTAGTTAGCTTTGCCGAAGGAGAAAGCTGTCGAAAAGGCATGAAATTCTGCACACCACATTTTTCAGAATACTCTCAATCAGTATGGCATCCTGGATTGACCAAAGCATTTAGTTATTGCGAATTTTAAGAAAAAGTAGCAAAGTTTAAGAAGTTTTGCACCTCAGCTTTTAAGAGATAATTATTTTAGCAGCAGGCCACATGTGGGGTAAAATGCTACATCGTGATGCTCCGGAGGGACTAAACTAAATGTAATGGTTTTATTGCTTGCTCTAAAGCTCTACTCGTGTCTCCCACTCTCTAGAATAGTCTGAACGTGCAAAATGGAAGCTATGAATGCCTACTAGCGTGCAGAAAGATGAAAACAGCTCTGGAGAGTCGCGAGCAGCGCCGGTGCCATTAGGCATTTTGGTGTCCCCAACTGCGCCCATCGCACAAGAGTAAAGGAAATGGGAGAATGTGAAGACAGGATCATGCAGTATTAAAAATCTTGCGAACCTCAACGTCGCACTTTGCCCGGTGGGCAAGAACAGCTATTTTCACAATACATTTTGACAATGGAGCAAGCTCGATCTATTCGATCTGACCTACAATAACATTCAAGAGCTCGTGTTAACGCGTTATGAATCGAACTAAATCGCATGTCCACTCAACGCGGCTGAGCGAAAAAGGAGCAAATGACTCTGAAACAGAAAAAGTTGACTGAGGCAGGAAACCCAAAACCATCGCGTAGCCAGGCTGCACGAGCCCAGTCGTAGATTTTTACAGGCAGTAGTGGGTCATGCAACAAAACCAAGCCAAGTTCGGTCTGGGCAAATTGATTTTGTGATCCAAAAAAGGCTCGAAAAGATTGCCTAGACGTGCACGGAGCCCACAGCTTACGTGTTCATTGCAAGGATGAGTAATATGTTGATTATGGAAGAGCGTCTCATATTTCCTGTGCATGATTTTGATCCCCGGGGTTGGGAAAAATGCGACACTCAGAAGTTTTAAATTACATTAAATTTTGATGCGTTCCTTTCAAGCTGGCCTTTCTTTATATTTTGTAAGCGTGATGCCAGGACGGCAGGAAATAATCCAGATATATCGCTTTTTATATAATCTGAGAATAAAAAATAACGGCGACGACATGCAAATTTGTGTCGCGTTTTGCCCCATATGGAAATATCGCGTTACCGACCGCCGATGCCCTACAGAGAGTGCGTGGGTTTCCCCGGGGCGTCACGAAGACAGAGTGCGTCGTTTCCAGGAAAGCGCGCTGCCGCCGCTTCTACGCTGCCGGCTGATCGCGGAGAACGGCGTGGGCGGCGCAACGCTATTGCGTCACCGTTACGCTACGTATACAGGATGACGTCACAGACCCTTCCCGCACATTTGGCTTATAGTGACACTTACCACACAAAACATTTTCCGGCAAGAGTTTTTTTTTTTTTTCTTCGGCACAATCCGCTTCACATTGATTCGCGGTTAGCGTATATAGCTTTTCGCTGTCACGCTGTAATATATTCGTTCACTGCGAATGTACTTTACGTGCGCTCTAAACTGAAAAAGTACCGTTGAAATCTTGGAATTTTATTGAGGACAATGTGTATAAGGTTTAACGTATTTCTGGTTCACGTTTTCGAATACACAGACTGCGATATTCCTTGTGTACAGGTAAAGTACTAGCATTCATTAGAGAAAAGAAATAATTGGTGTCAGGTTATGTGTACAAGCGCTTCAACGCGAGACGCCGACTGCACAAGACCCATCCCTAGCTAAAGGACGTGGGAAAAGAAAAATCTTAAATACCCACTAGGACTCATAACCCACGAGAACGCGAGGATTTGTTTTCCTTTTTTTTTTAATCCTGAAATTTAAACTTCGGGCTTCGTATCATATTACACGACACATTAAAAAGCTTCTTCAAACAGCGTTTTTTTTTCGAAATGATGTTGTAAGCATTCCCGAAATGATATACTAAACATTAGTAAGCAAGTCATTGTCACAGCGTTTGGGCGTGAATGAAAGTGCTCTGAGGAAAGAAATGTGGGGAATGCACATCCCAAATAGACCCACGGAAAAAATTTGACTAGGCCAACTAGTGGGTCAAGCTGCGACTGTTAGATAGCTCCACTGTGCATCTCTGCCCCTCTTAAGGTTACGGGACAAAGAATAATAGGAATACCAACGAATCTGCACCATTACAAGAACGCTTCCTACCCGCGTCCCTCAATTTATTTCGGGAAGCACTCAACAGATTAGTTTGCTCTTAGCAGATTGTCTATGAGATAGAGCGAGAGAGGAAAAGGTTTCAATGAAACACCAAGTCTGATTTTATATAAGCCCACAGGGCACTAAGTTTTTGTCCGGAGTTTTTCACACGGCAAAGTCCATTGCGAGAAGCACACCATCTTTTTTCTGTGGACTTTCTGGTGACTGCTAACGAAAACCAACGAAGATTCCGCTGGCTCCTAACAAAACCTGGCAAGAGAGCTGTTCTAAGTAGGGCAGACTTCCCGCGGGAAACGTCCAACACTCTCATCAGAGATGCTGCGTCGTATGGCGGCGCGCCATACAGCATCAGAGCGGAGGCGCACCAAGTTGTTTGTGTTCTTACCGGCGCGCTTAACAGGCATCTTTCCCTGCTGCCCCGGCTGGGAAAGGTTTGTGTAAGTGACGTCGAGCCATTGACGTCACGGGGAGGCACATTGCGCGTCGAGAGCAGGTGTCTGTAGTACAAAGAATCGCGCAGCGACGCTCATCGGATCATTAGCAGAGCCAGCGTCCCGCGACCTGGGTGGCCTTCGCGTCTACGGCTGTCGACGCGGAGCAACAGCGCTATCATGCACGAGTCTCGCTTGGTAGGCGCCGACTGCAGCAAACAACGTTCACTGCGCACCACGCTAGAGGTGGGCGCTAAGAATAGCTTTAAACTGCCGACATATTGACAAAAAGTAAACTGCGCGCGCAAAATATACATTACAGAAGAAAGGTAGCCTGGGAATTAATCCTCCCAAAAGGATTAAAAGCATAATTAAAAGAGAAGGGTGGCCGTACTGGCAAAGTTTTTCTGCGCTGAAGTTCATATCAGTCGATTGGAGGTAAGGTGAAGAATTACCGAAGAGTAATTTAGAAGGAACGTAACTTAGAAAAAAAAATCTGAAGGTCGAACCATGCACCGCACCAGAAGCTTGCTTGTCTCCCTGCCCATGGCACTATATGGCGTGTAAAATAGCTCAACAGCAGACCAGGACATGAAAGAACACACACGAGCACTCGTGTGTGTTGTGTGTATTCTAGCGCTCGTGTGTGTTCTTTCATGTCCTTGTCTGCTGTTGCGGTATTTTATACGTCATGCACTACCAACAAGCCCAAACCGCCACCTTATTGCACTATATGGCACTAGCGTTAACATTGGCGCCAACACCGTACTGTGTAGCTCTCGGGCCGCACTCTGTCTCCATTAACACCCTAATTACGACGCAATGAATGTACGAGTCAGGCGTTATCGGGAGGTGCATTAAAGTTTCTGTCTGAAGCACAGTACTGCACCGCAGAGAGAAAATGAAAAAAAAAAAGCTTAGGGTAGGCCCTACAATTACAGATGGTCTGGGCTGCGTGTGTATTCGCATTCGCTCGCCAAGGAGGACCTGGCATTTGCCACGTACCCCCTGCCCTTTCGCAGATTAGGCGCAATCGTTAACGAGATTGTGTAAATAGGGACACGTTGGATGTGTGCATGTGCATGCGTCGCCCCTCTCTAGGTCGCGCTTTATCTGGTGGCCATTGCGAAGTTACCAACTGGAATAACAACTGCGATTTTTCCTAAAAACTTCCTGCGTAACGTGCACGTAACGTAACGTTCGCTCCACTGCGGACTAAAGAGTCGTGTATTCGCTTATTCAAGTAGAGCAGAACATCACTGCCACAATGGCGTCATCTGCGGATTATCCAACTGAATCCTTCTAAAAAAAAAAAAACTTGTTCGCGCTGACGCCAGGCTGACTTCCTGCAAGGATGCCTTTAATGACGAGAGATGCTCAGCATCTCTCAGCATCTCTCAGCAGGCTACGTCGGCAATTGCTGGCAGCAATGTCAACCACCCCTTTTCTTCTATCTGCACGGTCATATAGTCTTTTAAAGCTTCTACTAATAGCCATGTCAAAAATTTGGTTTCTATGTAATGACTAGGCAGTACTAACGTTTTAGAACTTCTACACCCCCTACGACTTTTCACAGTTCTATAAATTTCAACAAAATACTTTTTTTATTTACCTTGTGCTTGGCACATGATGGCCTTAGCTGCCTATGTGCCATAAAACACAACACAACAACAACAACAACAATATTTTATACACTGTCCGCTATTAAAACACTCTATACACGCAGTTCTCTTTTGAAGTTCTTCTTATTCGCAGTCGTCTGCTATTCCTTTTCCTCTCTCAAAGTTTTTTTTTTTAATTCGTCGCTGTCTTCGTGGCCATGCATGCATATAGTGTTCGCTTACAAGGTCATCGATGTTCTTTACCTTAGGCAAACATATGCCAAAGATTGTTCTTGTGCGTGATGATCAGAAAAGCGCGATCGCAGACGGTAATTGCATTCCTGCATTAAGATTCAGTTCAGTTGACGCGTATACTTGATGCACCCTCGTTCATAGTCCATTTCGTGCTTTAGAAAACCAGCTGAAAGCTGGCGGGCAGTTTTGGTAATGAAGGCCTTGGGTGACAGATTGGGAGATGAAAAGCGGCGCTGAGTATTCAATGGAACGTTTTGAAGACGTCAGTCAGGACTCGCAAGCCGTCTCGTGATAGGCATAACCGCAATGTTTAACTGGTTGCCTTTATATCGTTTTCCATCGAAGAAGAGTACAGCTGTGAACAAGCTTGTTTGGAGCACTCAAGCCACATGTATACTGCAGAGCAAATAGAGGAATACAGTTTGGTCGACCCACGATTGTGGGAATGGGGCTTGTGTGTTTGCCTACATGAGTCTCTTAGGGCTGGGCTTGTGCGCAACGACTGCATGTTAAACTATGTTTAAAATTTCACTTCCCTTGCACCGCAGAGCACCCCTCGAGTGTTCTAGACAAGTCCGCTCATAAGAACTGGTCGTAAGAAATAGCTCCACGCTGGCGTCTCTTCGTGTGCCCGAACATTACTTCGCGTTTCTTCTCTTTCCGAAAGCGAACGGAGCACTATGTAAAAGGATAGAGCAGCGGCGCAATACGCATCGAAAACATTTAGAAGTGATCAAAATTGCGCCTCAGCACCTATATGTATAAGCACAGAGTAAATAAAAAAAAAACTCTTCAGTCTACCCAGCAGTATCTTCTGTCTTTTTTCAAGTCCAGCTTTCTCGGGCATAAACTTTGAGAACTGGAAAATTGTAAGACACTGTTATGCAAATATTGAAGGTAATGGTCCACTATTCTGACATGTAGCAAAATCTTTCTATTAAAGTGTTTCCAGTGATCGCATCGAACATTTAAGACTGCCATAGAAAATCATTGAGGGAAAGCTTTTGAATATATCAACAACATCAATAGAAAAAAAATACAAGACTGCCGTCGGGTGATCTGCGGATATATCGATTGTTATAATGAAATCTTACATTATATGAAAAAAATTGCGTTAATAAACGGTTTCCCGCTCAGAAATGCTTTTGTCCAGAATTGCTGGGTATGCTTCACGTTCTTACAAAAATTTGTTTAGACAGCCTATAGACTGTCCGTAGGCTTTTGTCAATAAAGTCTATAGACTTTCTATAGATAAATCTTATAGTTTAACTTATAGACAGTCTATAGACACTCTATAGATTTACAGTCGAACAGTTTTAGTAGACTTTTGCCTGTAGACAGCCTAAAGACTATGAATATACAAATGTAAATATCTATAGGAAGGCAATAGAGTCTATAAGAATTCAACAGAGACTCTAGAGAAGACTTTTGTAAGGGCGGCTAGTGCCTTCGCGCAGTAGATTTGAGATCTCCTTTCCTGGCTGTGCTTGTAATTAGGAAGCGAGTAATTATTCGGGCTGTGTGGCGCCAGCGCTAAGCGAAGCAAGCGAACGGGTCCGATTCATTTCGACACTTCCCGTCTTCCCCGAATGCGAGGAGGTCGCCGTCGTGAGCATAGGCGGTCGCGTGCGTGTGTGTTTCATAAACGCTCGTCAACGCTCGGGTCTCCACGCGCAACGATCCGTTGGCAGCGGCTGCTGGTGAGATGATCCCACGCTGCGCAATCGCAATGACTCCTTCATGGTTGATCACGTGCTGCGCCGCTGCGCTCCGGTGGAGCTGTCTTTATATGGCTGTTAGTCATATTTCCATGGCAGCTGCCTGTGACTGAGTAACTCGCTTTCGGTTGCCTCAGTGTTTTACAGTTTGCTGTGTTTTTTCCTGGGGCAGAAACAAGGCGCTAGGCAAAGCAATTCAGATAGTTTGTCATTTTAGAGGTGGGCGATTCTTGATACAAAGAAATTACAAAGCAGCAAAGCAACTGTTCGTGCCATAAAACTTCACTTTTTACATAGCGCGGTGCTCCACTTAGGTTGTTTTGTATTATTATCACTGGTTCATGCAATATATGTATATGGTTCTGTATGCTGCATATGTAAGGCTGTATAAGTATGACTGTATACATTATTGGATTTCTGTTATTCTGATGCATAATATGTGTTTGTTGCTTCGTTTTTCTCTTGCCGATTGGTTAACGCTGCTCTATGCGATCAAAATAGCAGACCCTACCTGCAGTTGTTACTACTATGCCACCTGCAATCACTATACGAATTTTTCTACTACTTGATCAATAAACTGCTCCTTCTTTGTCGACGTGAGGATGTATTAATGAATCCGGAGTGGACGTCGTGTTTCACTGTGTTTAGAACATCAGTCAGCAAAAGTCAGGAGCTTCCTTTCCTTCTTTGAGCTGTGTCTGTTGGTTGGTTATCTTTGTTGCTTTTAATAATAATAATAATAATAATAATAATAATAATAATAATAATAATAATAATAATAATAATAATAATAATAATAATAATAATAATAATAATAATAAGAAGAAGAAGAAGAAGAAGAAGAAGAAGAATTGGTTTTGGGGGAAAGGAAATGGCGCAGTATCTGTCTCATATATCTTTGGACACCTGAACCGCGCCGTAAGGGAAGGGATAAAGGACGGAGTGAAAGAAGAAAGGAAGAATAGGTGCCGTAGTGGAGGGCTCCGGAATAATTTCGACCACCTGGGGATCCTTAACGTGCACTGACATCGCACAGCACACGGGCGCCTTAGCGTTTTTCCTCCATAAAAACGCAGCCGCCGCGGTCGGGTTCGAACCCGGGAACTCCGGATCAGTAGTCGAGCGCCCTAACCACTGAGCCACCGCGGCGGGGCTTGCTTTTGGAGAGTTTTAGGAAATGTTCTGTGATATAAACAGAAAGCAACTAACTATATTAACAGTGTCCTGAAGAGTGCGTATACACAGTGAAAAAACTGGAGGGGACTCTTAAGCTACGCGTTAAAGGTATAACGCCAGAGCGTAATCGCTTAGTTCCCGTAAATACAGAAGGTCATCCTCTACTTTACATTCATATACTCCTGGGAGTCCTCATACCACTCCTGACGCAGTGATGCAGCGGTTAAGCGATGTGCCACTGCCCTGCTATGCCAGGTGCTTCCAACGTTGACGCTTGTGAGGCCCAAGTCGCTTTTCCTAGCGACCAATCATTAATTTAATTGCCACCTGCCGCGGTGGGCAGTTTGCTCACTATCCGATGGGCAGACTGTGATGACACCGCAAGGTCACGTGACCTAGGTGGCCCACCTGGCTCCTAGGTTGCCCTCTGGGCACCATCTGCCAGTCATACTCGTGATTTTTCGCTCACAACGCCGACGCCGGATTTTCTGGGTAACGGGACCCCACGCGTTGAGCTCAGTGTTCGGGCTCACAATTGTGTAATGACGGAAAAGAAAACCAAGCACAGTGCAAATTAGCAAGACTTAACGCGTTATAACGAGACAGCTTTATGTAGCGTGTTTGGGGAGTTGTGGTGATGTTTACATACAGGTGGGACTAGCCTTACAGTAGCCTGCCGGAAACTGCTCCGCCTGAGTCCCTTGCTTGAATGAATGTGTGTCTGTTCATTCCACGGTGTGCATGACTGTTCCCTTCGAAACACGATGACCTCACTCCCGCGTGGGTGTAGTACCCACAGCAGAAGAAGGAGGAGGAGGGACTTTAATGGAACAGGAGAGGTCTGCCTGGCCCACAGCAGGGTACTACAACCTATTAACACGCGTACGGATGTGTTCCGTTATTCCTTTTTTCCTGATGTAATTGAGATATGGAACAAACAGCCAAATAATGTTGTGGAGAGTGCGAACGTGCAACAATTGGAGCTAGGTGTCGATATGTTTTTGAGAAATGATGTACAAATTTTGAATTCTGATTCATGATTGCTTATTTAAGTGCTCATGAAATATATTTGTTTTTGTTCCCTCCCTGTAACGACCCTGATTGGAGGGTTAACAGTATGACCAAATAAATAAATATAGAATCCACAAAATAGAGCGTGTTGAGCTAGACTTACATAACTGGTTCTAGATTCATTTAATGCAGAACAAAATGCATCTGAGCGATCAATTTATGGCGTCGGCGTTTCAGAAGGACAGTTGCGAAAGAAATCGGGGGGAATCGGTTAATGGCACAGGGTCCCAGCATCCAGCGGCAAGGACTTGCGTGCCCATAACATGTAGATCAACTGTGAGATATGACAGGGTATTATCGCCAGCAGCTGCCTCGCTGGAGGGGACCCGCGACTGCGCGCACCAGAGATAAAGAATGGAAAAGGCATTACTGCAACGCGATTTCCACGGCCACGTAACAGCACTTAGCGCTTTCACCGTTCCGGCAATATCAGCGCCGATAACCGGACGCAAGCACGAAGCGCCGTAACGCGGTGGGGGGCCTTCGAGCTCGCGGTGACGCTGTGACGCATGCCAGAGTGGTCAGGCGCTCTCATTTGCAATCGCTACCGTCGAGCTCTAGAGAGTCCGCGCTGGGCAATCCGGAGAAAATGGAAAGGAGTCGCGCTGCTTTTATCACCAGTTTCAAGCGAAAGCGAGGGCAAGTAGGGCTTAATCTGCACGTTGGGGGCGTGACAGTTGTAACTCCCGTAAGCGAGATTAAGCGCAAGCGAGTGCAGCCACCGAGTGTAACCATGCAGCAGATAGCGCGGAGCCTCCTTTTCCCCACACAGGTTGAGCGCTGCCAGTGAAAATCCTTAAAGGCGAGCTCACAAAACAAACCAGCTAACGAGAAGGTGACCTAAATTGAATTGAGGTTTCCGCTCTCTCTTTATATGGCTTTTAACGGCTGGATTGGCGCTTTTTTTTTTTTGCCGCAGAATTTAGTGCATTAGTCTCTGCGCGCGCAAAACGAACGTCGATTGAATTGAAATTACTTTCAGTGAAAAAAAAAAAACGGAATGCAATTCTATTAATTTAAAACCCAACCAACTGAATTAAATGTAGCTGAACTAATCTAGTCGAATCAAGTAAAGTTTTGAAGCGAAAGCTTCACTACGCTAGGTTTTCAAGAGGACAACGCCAGTGCAGTCACGTGCCAGGCGTCATGTGGTGTCATGTGGCAGGTCATATGACATACTGACGTCATCACAATCTGCCCACTGTGGCAGGTGGCAACTGCCCCATAGGGCGTTTCATCGACGCTTTACAGACAATTCGTTCGGCAGTGTGTGTGGCGTTTGTGAACGTATAGCCATGCAAAGGAAGCCTTCGTTTCTCACCAGGGTTAACCAAAGTTTAAACCACAGCTAATTTTTATTCAATTTTAACAAACCCGGCTGAATTTAAATAAATTTCTCAACACACACGTTACAATACATCGTACGACGCGGGAGTATATAGAATCAGTCGCATCCTTCATGCCGTTCAGGCTTCGTCCAGTGCAGCTGACGGCGCGCAGCAACTTTTTGTTTTCCTTTCAAATAAACGTACGCACGTGAAGAGCTCGAAACGGGAAGTGGATAGAAGTGAAAGAGACAATCGAAGTGGTTAAACTGCATTGCTGTTTCCTTGATAGCGATGTAATGACAGTCGCGGAACGGGTAGTCGCGCATTTGGTGAGCATTACACACTCGGCAGTTGAGAGCAGGAGAGAATACATTCTCAGTCGTATTAAAGGACCCGGAGATATGCGAACGGTTCAAGTGACGTAGAGTATTTTCTTTTGAAAAATGCGTCGATAACATTTGAAAGAAATAAAATAGGTCGCCTCTTATGCTTCTACCTGGCTTGTTGCCTGAAGACAGTGAGGTAAACTTGTGATAAATAGAGCCGGTGTAGCGAGAAGCGGTTGTTTACGCGGGGCCTTTGACCTCTCACTGTGTTTTCTTATAGCTTGAGGCTTTCAATGGCTGAGAACTGCAAATAGCTGCTGTCCCTGTTTTATGATGACTACTTTCAGTCAAAGATGAACGAATGAATGATAAAACGGTAGGAGAGGAGAATAAGAAAAACACGCCAATCCGACGGCCATGGAAGGGACGAGCAGAAAATCTCTGGTATCAGTTTAAACTTGTCCTCAAAGCAAATCACCCGGGGAGGCCACGAAGACAAAGCATCGATTCCACACATGCTGCCGCGCAAGGCCGATCCGACAACAGGGCTGTCTGTCGCGCAGGGATCAGCGAGGCAAACAGAGGCCATACGACGGCGGCGGTTAGAAGGATGCCTTCCGCGAGCGGCTTTCCTCCTCACGGCTCGCGAATGCACATCAAATATGCACGCGCAGGCACTGCTGCGAGGGCCTCGCTTTGCGTTCTACAGCATTTGGAGTACGCATACAAGACAAAGAGAAAAGGTATAGTAAGTCGTCCTCTGATTTGGATTTCCATCATTGGGATATTTATTACATGGCTTCCCGGGCCAATTAGTTCCAGCGCATTAAGTTAAGGACAAAGCGCAAGCTTTAGACATGAGGGAATCTATAATGGCTACCCAGAAAAGTTATATTTGCATGCAGAGACAGGCTGTTTTCTTTTCTTTGTCCTGACGTCATCGGCATTGAGCTTGCTTTCGATCTCAGTAGTGCGCTTCCGCTCGAAGAAGCTTTTGACTGGCGGGTGTTCGTGACGTCAGCAGTCGTCGCAGCTGCCATCACGGTCAGGCTGGTTGTGTTTGCAGCCTGTGAGCAAACTAAAGCCTCCAGGCACTCGGTCGTGGGGCTTCATGTGCTTCGCTCCAAGGCACGGGGTGGTCTGACAGGCGCTGATCGACTAAGGCCAGTGAGTCAGTGCGGGAGACGGCTGTGTGACTCGTTATGCAGTTGCCCAAAACTCCAAGGAACGAAGAGAAAGTCAAGCAAACCGATTTTGCTGTGAATGAAATTTCAGTTATGAAATATTAGGTGCACCGCATGAATGGAGTGCATCAGAATAGGCCACACGCTGACAAGGCTTTCACCTTTTACTGACATTTCCTGACGTTTACTGCCTCCAATGACGTTTTCTGCCGCCACAGAATATATAGACGATTAATATTTTGAGCAGGTTTTAACAGTGTTTCTTTGACTACGCTCTGTTCTTTAGTTCTGCCACTTAAAAAAAACCTCGAGATTACAATCTTCTGAACGCAACTAAAGTCGGATACAACACAAGAACGAAGCGGCAAATGTCCCTCGAAGGAGGCCTTCCAGCCAATGACGTCAGCCGGTTGTCATAGAGTCTTGGTTAATACTCTTGAACCTCCTGGTTTCACATCAGAGGACCTGCTAGATGCAAGATGATTAACCACAAATTAACTGGGTTAATTGCGTCGTCTTGACAATCGGTGGACGCCATTGGCTGGATGGCCTCCTTCGAGGGGCATTTGCCACTTCATTCTTGAATTGTATGCGACTATACTATACAGCCCACTAGCAAGTGCTTACTGATTAAAACAACAAAATGTCCAGAAGTGTGTGGTTCAAAGGGGCGAAAACTAATAGTTGGTAAGAAAGATCTGGGCCAACCTTAAAATGGGCATACACGTGCACACTGCACAGCAGGAGTCTTGGAGCCACGCGTGAAGTCCACTCAGGCCAAATGCCAAGATAATGTTTAGGGCCACGATAAATTGCCTGTGTGTGCCTGTAAGAAAACTGAGTATGTATTTCGTGTTTGTGCTCGGGGCAAGTGCAGATATTAAATTTTTCTCAGAGATATAGCCTGTTAGTTACCTCGGAAGTCTGGTCTTACAGCGTTAGCTGTTAAAGCGACGCACTGCACGACAATACGGGGAAGTCACTGCTCATCCGGGTTACCAGCAGTGTTACCGCCATTAAATGTTTTCTCCTGAGTATGCAGTACTGTACTGAAGCGGCAACTAAAATTTTCAGCCGTATACGTCGCGCTTTCTGTGGTCCAGTATTTATTGTTCGACGTCAATAAAGTACACGATCCACCGACTGACCGGCCGATTTGGCTGACTTACCGATTGATTGACTCGCTTGGCTGACCGACTGACTGGCTTTGCTTGGGTTCGGACTGGTTGATTGATTGATTGATTGATTGATTGATTGATATCGATAGATCGACTGATTGATTGATTGAATGATCGATTGATGTATTGATTGATTGATTGATTGATTGATTGATTGATTGATTGATTGATTGATTGATTGATTGGCGCAACTGCCTTCACAGATGGAGTTTTGTTTCCACCGAGAAGATCTGAAAGGCCCTGCCGCACGTAGTGAATCCAACTAGTGCTCTAAGCATATTCCTCATTTTCGCGCCCGACATTGGCAACTGGAGTCTAGCAATGTTAGGTGTCCAAGGCGCCGAAGAAGCCACTCGGCGACTGTGACGCCAAATAACTAATTACAGCTTTAAACACCCGTTGTTAACACAATGCCCTGCAGGGTACCAAGGTGTGCCGTTTACAGCACCCGGCGCCGCAGTTCTTGTCTTCCCTGCACTCTTTGTATCCGCATGCATGAATTCCCCAGGGCACCTTGCACTATTGCGGGCATAGCAGAGTTTCTCTCTCTTCTCCCCGCCAGTTGGTTTCCGTGGGCGAACCAGTACGCGGCCGACAGAGTGGCGCTTCCAGGCGCCCGAGCGTCGGCGAGACCAGGGTCGCCCTTCGGACCACGAGGTCAAGGGCCTCTCGGCTCGCTGCGCAGCCAAGGTCACCTTCGAGGAGAAGCAGAACTGCCAGCCTTCCGGCAAGGCGCCGCTTTAGAACTGCCATACTTGACAAAAAACGGCAGCATTAGAAAGCTTTAGCATACCGCTTCCGTAAACTGCTCGCTATCGCCAACAGCCAAGAGCGCGTGCACTGCAGGAGGCTGACAGTAGAGGTAAAGCAACAAGGTGGGCTTGGTGGCGATGGCTCACGACCGAAAGAACATTACTGCGCTGCAAGACGTTCACACAACACGAAAAGAACAGAAGATGACTCTCAACTAACTGGCAACTTGGTTCCGAAAACCGCGCAACTTTTTCGAACTGTTCATACCTTCGCCGCAGGCATTAACTCCAGGAAACGAATTGATGTAATCGCAGATTGGATTTGTCAGAAGCATTTGACGGCGTCATGATAAACTTCCGAAAAATATGTACGCATGTGGTACTGATTTGCAGATTATAGACTTGATTCGCGCTTATCTTTTCAACAGGACACAGTTTGCTCAAACAGCCGGTGAATGCTCATCCACACAGCATGTATCGTCCGGGGTTCCCCAGGGTTCTGTTCTGGTCGAGTAATATTTCTATTCTAGATCAATGATATCTGAGAGGATAGACCGTCATACGGAAGTGCGTCTGTCTGCAGACGGTTGCCTATTCATCTGCCGTGTAAGAAATGGTGACGATCAAGTAGTAAATGATTGTTTGGAAAATATCTATAACTGTTCCATGAAATTGGACGTGCAAATTAATGCAAGTAAATTTGTGGCCGTGAGTGTAACTAATAAAAATCCCCGCTATTTTTCTCTCACAGCATTAACAACATCCCGATTTAAAAGCGTAGTAAACTAAAGTAATTAGGCGTCACAATTACTGAAACTTTACATTGGGGTGAACACATTGATCATACATGTGGTTTAGCTGTACGAAAGCACTGCTTCTTAAAACGCAAACTGAAACGAGCAACGCCAGATGTTATGCTTCATGCAAACAGAGTGCAGTGGAGTATGCAATCATTACATGGGGCCCACTTTGCCAATACCAGATCAATAAACTTGAGAAATCGCAGAGGTTAGTTTTTAGATTTATATTTTCCAATTGCCGCTAAATACAGTCAGTGACAGCTCTACGCTTAACTTCCCGAAGCTTAACTTCCCGAACTAGCCACAAGTATAAAAATAGCCCCCTCTCAATGTTTCTTTCCATGCTCCGTGAAAATACGTTTCATTCAGCTCACGCTTAAATTCAAAAGCCGCTCAACATCCTTTATGTTTCAGTCGACCTGAAGGGCTTCCACAAGGTTAGGGTTAATTTATCGATATGAGTGTTCTCGACGATGAAGGACGAGACACCTTTGCGCATTGACACTCGAACAAGCTTGTCAAAGAGAATGACAGTGTAGACTGACAGCAGACAAATCAGAAGTTGCTTCGTGCGCTATCCTCAATAACGTTGGCGTTTTTCTGTTCTGCCAGCTGCCGTAACCATCAAGATGCCGGAATCTTGACTCCCAAATGCGTTGGAGCACTATAGAGGAATGCCTCAAAGAGCACGTTAACTAGAACTGAGGCGTGGGCTGCGGTGGTTGTGTTGGCATTTGACCGTGCAGTTAAGTAGTTAGTGCTGCTCACGAGCACGTAATACGCCATGCCCCTGGCACGTGTTCGAGCTGTCTTGCAGTTCTATTGCAAGGACGACTGCCGCGAAAACGCAAACGAAGAGCCGCGGGCACGTTACTATATTTCCCGTTGGATGTTTGCTCTGTTTGACGGGTAATGGTCCACTGCAATCAGGCCCGAGTAATGCAGAGTCGACTGCGGCGACCTTCTGCCGGTCTTGGCAGGATTCGCAGTCCCACTGCGATGCCCTTCAGCAGCGACCCCAGGGCCGGAGCACAGGCCAGCAGAGAACACGCGGCGTGGGTCGAAACTCTCGGCCACAAAGCAATTTGAATGGAAAAACGGTCCTTGAGTGACATACGGGCGGGAATGATTGAAGGTGCGGGTTGGAATTGCTCAGCTGACAGACTCTGGCGTGTTGTCCATGCGAATGCTTCTCTCGAGTTTTCTTTTTTTTTGTTCCGTTTTAGTTTCGCTAGGCGGCATGCGCCCTCAGAAGCACATTCCCGCCCCGTATGTAGAGCACTCCTCCCTCGTTCTTAAACTGAGACTCCAAAGTTAGGCGACCAGTGGTTACGACTATATAGTATATGTTATTTACGTTTACGACAGAACTCAGATGAAACAGCGCAATTATTACTGTGCAGGAGGGCAAGGGCAATGAATAGCCTGACAGTCAAGGAGCTTTAGATTCCTTTTTCCGCGCAATGTACTATCATCTCCT
Source organism: Amblyomma americanum (assembly GCF_052857255.1). Classification (NCBI taxonomy): domain Eukaryota; kingdom Metazoa; phylum Arthropoda; class Arachnida; order Ixodida; family Ixodidae; genus Amblyomma; species Amblyomma americanum. Next base: position 12,046,731 of record NC_135498.1, on the reverse strand, counting down.
GAATGTAGCGTCGCGCACTTCAGGGTCATACGCGAACCTGCGGCAGCGGACGAAACTGCATGGTTTACCGATCAAGCGGGGACTTAAGCATTAGATGGCCGACTACAGTCCAAAACTCGTTTAGTATTACAACCACTCGGTGTGCTCGTTATCTTTTTCATCGCCGCGACGATGGCAGGGTATACACCAACATGGTCCTATTCCGGATACTACGGACAAACTCACTTGCCCGTGTTCGCTTCCTATATAGCAGGTGCCCTTGAAGAGCAGGGCCAATATGAAGCTTTTGACTGCAAGCAATTAATCCACGTTTCACGTTCCTCTTTCATAGCAACGCCCGAGCGGAGGCATCATCGTGTTGCATGGCTCGACGCATTGTGACTCACCTCTTAATTGTTTTTTTTTTCCGCAACACACTCCGTCAGCTAGAGCGCAGCTCGGTTCGTGTCCAAAGTCGGGAAGACATTTAAATCATTTCTTGCTCGGCCCTGGGACCGTTCCGTCGGCCCGTATGAGGAGCTTGAACGTTGACAGTCTTATTATTAGGCGTCAATATGTGTTACGGCAGTGATCAATGAACGCCCACAAACATGAGCACGCGCACGAACACAACTCGTATGATCATAAGCATCGACCAAATAAAATCATTAATAAACCAACCACTCTACCAGAATGTCCTTTAAAACCCATATGGAAAACCAACAAGGCACAAAGGGTCCCGCAATGTGTCGCTGCGGGCGCACAGCTTTCCAGAGAAACATTAAAGGAAACATTAAAGGTAAGAGCCGGCCTAATACAGTGCCTGCAGCCTCCGTGTCCCTGAAGTTCAACTCAGCAGAGTTCAGCCCACTTCGCCCATACGCCACGGTGTCTGCCCTTCGTTCCCTTCCTCACCCATAGAGTTCTGCGAACACTTCGATGTATGCACTCGCCCTACTCGTAACATGCGCTCGACTCTCTGCTACGCAGGCGCTTCTTCTCGTTCGGCCTAGACAAATATCTCGCGCGCGAAGCGCCTAGCTTCGCACGAGGCCGAGCCGGGTCGGATCCACCACCGGCTTCGCTACAAAACGAGGCTGCTGGGGACGACCTCATAAAGTGCCGCACTGTGTATATGCTCTGTAGGTACGCGCCTGGCATTCGCAGGTACATGTCGCGCCCGCTGGAGGGGGCCTTGTTCGCGAGCAGGCACACAACCGAGGCGTCGTAAAGGACCTTAAAGGAAACGCGTGTGCGCACATATATGAAGACGTGTAGGGTACAAGCACGTAGAAGTGCCTTTATTGCGCGCTGTACAAGATTTGATTTTGGCTGCGGTGCCGATTTCGCCAGCTGAGACTGCAGCTGCAAAGGCTTAGCAAGGCGTACACGCGCGGAACGCTGTGACCGACGAGAATGCATGCGAAGGACGCCGTGGCGATATTGGATGTCAATGGCAGCGTCAGCTGAGACTCGCCCAATGGTCTCGCACTTTTTTTTTCATTTTATATGTTGCTGCTTATGCGTAGAAATATAGGCACTTGTCGCCGGTGCTGACATGGCGTAAATTCTTATCTTCCCGTCAGACTGAGAGAGGGTCACTGAATAGCTAGCTGAGATAGCCAGTAACAATAGCAACAAGCAAACTTTCTTGGCTATTTGAAACGCTGTAACAGACCTTTTTGCCAGGGTAATTGTGACGTATGTTTTAACTTAGTGTTTGCTTGTTTTATAGACTTGACTAAAATCAGCTGGTCTTCAGAAGTTCTGGCATACAGCCAGCCACATATGTCCGTAGGCAAGGAGGAATTTCTCGTCTGTTATCTTGACAGCGAACTTTCTGTTCTGAGTAATCACATAAAATATATTTGACGAGGAAGAGCCACAACGAAAAGACGGAGAAATGTATAGAGCTGCAGCCTCATTATCGCTTGTGTTTACTGGTGCATCTTCCCTACGATTTCATTTCCTTGCGTGGTCCGCATAATGCTGCCACAAATATGCCTTTTACTCAGCGCTTTTTGCGTATACACCGCTTACGCGAACACGGATACGTATCTGTACAGACATACTTTTTTTTAATCCGAACTCCATTTTTTTTTTCAAGAAGTTTATGGCGCTGAAGTCTTTCGAGGTTTTTACAGGTTGTTTGCTAACTTCCATGCTGTAGTTTATGTGCGTGAAATGGAAAGTCTCCCGCCGTAGTAGCCACACTCCAATAAATATGCTGGGTTTTAATATCTCGAAGGTGCACTGTGATTCCCCGCATAGCGTTTCTGGCGTGCTGTGATACCGCACAGCACACGTGCATGTCTGCATTCCGCCTCCATCAAAATGCAGCCGCCACCACTGGTATTCGATCCCACAACCTTGTAGCTCAGCAGCGGCAAATCCGCGGAGCCACCGCGGCGGGTCCCACCCTTATAAAAATGGTCTATAGACAGTCTATAGACTGTATTGCCTTCCTCTTGGTATTTCTTTTGTCTAGTCGGTCTACATACTATCTATAGATAAAAGTGTATGACCTTAAATCTATAGATTGTCTATAGACTGCCTATAGAATTTGTATTGCCTACATACTCTCCTGTAGGGTTTGTCTATAGAGAGTCTATAGACTTTATCGACAGAAGTCTATGGACAGTCTATAGGCTGTCTAAAGAAATTTTGTAAGGGCAGCCACGACGTGTAAATACGCCGGCTCTCCGGCATTCCACCCGCACCCATCGGGAGCATGCACCAGCTGGCTCCTCTAATGAGGTCGCACGCGCGCTTGGGTTCGGCCACGCGCAGCACTCGGTCGCAGCCTCTCCAGGGGAGTCTGTGCATTGACCGGTGCATGTGTACTGCGCGTCCAGACTGCGCTGGCGCAGACCTGCTCGTTGCTGTGAGCGCGATGTGTAGTCTACGCGGAAACTGCCGCGTTCGGCGAGACGGTATGGCACGGAACCGGCTCGCGGGCAACGCATACACCTGCTGCAAGCGCCGGACCACGCCCTGCTGGGAGCGCGTTGCGACGATGGCTAGCGTGTACGATGACCCTCTCCAGCTATGCGCCACCGTGGCCCGGCCGGCGACAGCTTAATGGACTCTCGAGTTCAGAATGCGATGGAAAAACAAAGTACACGGCCGAAATATAGACACGTGCACGACATAGGGACGAGGGCAGACTTCAAACTTAGCTGTGTAGCTCCAGTCTGCACGGAAATGGATTCAACAAATGACGAAAAATTGACTTCTTTTCGTTGTTATTAATAGTACCACTCTAGGCGGATAATGCCTATGCGGTATTTTCAGCTTCAGTGCAGAAGTAACAAAAAAGTCGTCGTTGTATGGAAACTGACTGTTCACTTTCATATTGAGCTACCCGTATGTGTACCTTTCCTACGTCCGCGACTCTTTTCTTTTTTTGTTTCAGTGCAGTTCGACATTTATACTGAAATAAAACTACTGATCCTGAATGGCTTATTGAATGGCCGCATATACGAGGCGTAGAAAAGACTCTCCCTTAACACTCAGAGCCCGCCCTTCCCCGTCATGCCTCAGGGAACAGTAAATGTTAACGACTAGCACTTTGAGGTGGCCGCTTTGAGAAAGTAAAATTGCCCGACTTCGCCTGTTAGTTTTTGCCTAATACTGAAAGCAAAGCAGGTATTTCTGAACACGATGAGGGAAAAGGCAGCCACCCCCTCCCTAACTTTTCTTTAAGGAAGGAGGGAGGGCGTTAATGATGCTGACAATCTCCAATCTCCAACCCCCTCCCCCCAGAATTCCTCCTCACAGGCCGTCAAAACAGACTTCAGGAGAGATAGAGAAAACCTTTATTAATCTTCCCAACGACCTTCGCTGACGTACAGAATAGTTTCGGGCTTTTCCAGAATTTAGTGCTTGAATCAACACGCCTGAATAAAATGTGGATGAACTGAATGAAGACACAGTGAGAAAGCTGCATAGAATAAAATGTCTTGAAATATTTCGACACGAACGTTTCCAAATAAGCCTTTTTTTTTCATTTTGTCCCCCCCCCCCCCCCCCCCGACCGCTCTCCAGCAGCACCTATAGAGCACGCTGACAGCATACCAGGGTGTGCCCAAAAATCTGAGCACGAAAATGCGCAGGTCCCCCTTCCAAGCGCACGCGCATGCATTGGCACTCGTAACTTGCCGGTTCAGGGACCGGCTTTTGGGTGCGCTTCCCTTCAACTTGTGTGCAGCGGTGGCGAAGCGGAGTGCGTAGGACGTGGCATCCGTTGTCGCGATAGACACGGCGCATAAGGCTTCCTCATTGGCTCTGTCAAGCAAAGTGCTTCACAATGAGTCAAGCAAAGTTAAGCAGTGCATTCGCTACTTGTCTACGCGCTTTGGCATGACCTTCTCTATAATGGCGTGTAGAGCATGACTCGAGCTGGGAGTTTGAAATGTTCATTGTCTTTTACTTTTTTTGTCAGTTTTCTGACACGCATCAACGGCGGCCTCGGTACTCGATCATGACATCAACAGGAGCATGTCACACGCTTCGAATGTCGCTCGGATGTCCTCGTGATTGCCTCATGACTGGCGACGTAGGCTAGTTTGCGTCATAGTGGCGCAGAGGAATAGGTCGCGACCTTAGAGAAGAAGGTCAGCTGTGTGCTGCGCTTCGCTCTGTCATGTCATGATGCTATAAACCCCGTCAGGCCCGAGGGCTGGTTCTCGCAAGTACACGACTATCGTATGATACGCACTGAGCTTGACATTCTCCCGAAGGGCCACATATGGGTCCACGCGTGCAGACTTCTCTTTACCGTGTAAACATGCAGTTCCCGGGAGATATTTGTGTGCATTAGTATAGCCAGCTTCTTACATGCTGACGTTGTTTCAAGGAGTTAGTGGAATTAAGCGATCGCCTCGGCTGCAGGAAACGGAAGGCAGGTTCGTTTGGAGCCACTGTAACTGGTTTTACTCGAAGCCAGCAGCAAGCTTAAAACCCGCCCATGAGGGTAATTTATAGGGCACAATTCACCCGAGAGGCTGTTTGAAGGTCTCGGTAACACTGCGGCTCATCATGTATGCACTTGACAGTCTTAAATGGTAATGTAAAAGACGTCGACACGTTTAGAGCTGTTATCACGATTCCGATTCCTTTGGGCTACTTTATTCTTCTTCAACGTGTGAGCACTGCGTCCATAGCCGTTCGCGTACTGTGCATACAGCCGTAAAGCTTTCACACTTTGTTGATTTAAAGTCCGCGGCTTAGAATGTTTGCTCGCGCGGGTAAACAGGACCGGCGTATGACACTCGCTGCTCATTTCTGCTTCGAACGCGGAAATAAAGAGGATATGCCGATGTTTCTGTGAAAAAGAGTTGCTGAACGAGCACACGCAAATGGATGCCAGGAGTATCACAAAAAGTATTGCTGTTGTACATAAAAGGACTGCATTGTCAGTCATCTCAAGCTCGGTAAAATTTATGGCTGTCCATGAAAACCAAGACCACAGAATCAATTCTTAAGCATTTCTCTTCGTTTCCACGGAACTGCGCGGTATTGTCTCGCGCAGACGGAGCCAAATTAAAGACAAGATACCCGTAGTTGCAGTGGGGCACTTTGCTTCCCATCATCGTGATCGAACCGGGCTCATCTGAAACCCCCGCACGTGTGTAGTGCTGCACGCAACTCCACTTCAGCACAGTGCGGAAAGCCAGCTGCTCCTCGTCCAGCGTCGATCTTTAATGGCCTGTCGACGTAGCCGCCGCGAGGCGGCGCGGCCTTCGACCTTCACGTCGAATTGCTCCGCAAGCCACCGGTGCTATCCGGCAGGCCCACCAGGAGGACTTCTCGCCATTAACCTCGCGGCGCTGGCGACCTTCGGACCGTCTCAACGGGAAAAGTCGAGCCGCCTGTCTTTCTCATCTCGGGAAACTTAACCGCCTGCCACCATGCCCTTTTCGAAGGCATCGCTCAACGCGTACATTGCTTTCTGTCTACAAAAGGGCGCGGGTTCCTGTACGTACGCGAGCGGCGCCCACCGACTCGCCTGCCGGCCTGCGTCGCATCGTGTTGATTTCGTCGGCCGTTGAAGCACAGCGGCCGTGGCGCGTGCTCGGACACACGCGTCCGTCCTTCCGAGGTCGCGAGCGGGGATGACCGCGACTCATCAGGCGATGATGTGCCGGCGTATAATGCACTCCGTCCAGCAGCAAGATCACTTGCGGCGGCAGTCCCACGCTGTCGGACACGCTTCCTTGTGGCTAGAAATTAGCCTTGTTCAGGGCTTAGCGAACGGTCTGGAGAACTTCCTTGACGGAGGCGAATACGTGAATGAGTCAGGCAGCATCCAGTGCCGATTGTATATGCGAGTCCTTATGTGGCGACCGAGCGCTGACTCGATAGCGGGTACGCATATTCTGTACAGATGCAAAACCGTTTGTGTTGAAGGACGTATACAGTGTATACAGGCGTGTATACAGGAGTGTATACAGGATGCGACACTACCTGTATCTGCGGAGAAGAAAAGCGGCAGCTGTCACATGGCAGCATAAAACCGCCAGCAGCAGTACGTCCAAACTATCATACACGACTATGGCAATGAGGCCAACGGCTTTGCCAAAATTCCGGAGTACGGGTCATGTCAGCAAATTAGAACATTTCACAAATCGTATTATGGCGTCTTCATGCTTGTGGGTTGGTATAATGGCTTTTTCAACAGCTTATACTTGAACGTGGCTTATAAGCTGCCCGATGTTTTTCAGTACTCCTGTCGCAAAGGTGCTCTATGCTGTAGGCTAATATGCCACACGGACAAATGTAATGTCATAGATTGCTTAATGCCTTAGGTTTTAATGCCATTCGTGCAGTGCCACACGCATTAATTTAATGGCATTAGCCTTACTGTCATTCTCAACCAACTGCGTTCGGCGCAACTTATTCTCCCGAGAAATGCGTATACTCGTACCCATACTTCACACAAAAAAGCATGCAACTTCATTAGAAACAACTTCCTATCAAAAAGGAAAATTATTTAGTCACTACTTTCAGTCAGGTGAGGCACCTCTAGTATACGTTTTCGTTGTGAATGACGTCATTTTTCCCGGCAATAAGCTCTTAACAAGCTCTGAACACATCTTGTCCTCATTTACCTGCCCAGAATCGCTGCACAAGATGTTGAATGCGCTAGGATTCTTCTGAAAGTATGTAGGGGTGTGCAACCTTTGTCAAAAGTTTACACTGAAAAGGACGCTGCTTTTAAGCCATGGATTTAGTTGGACTCTATAGCTGCATACGTGCAAGGCCTTTCGACGGGTGGGTGAGGACGGAAGTTGCTCTCACCTTACGGAGATTTTGAACGACGTCGAGGGAGCGCACCGAGGCACACTGCGTCGTCCAGAAGCGATACATACTTTCACAAAGACTGCAACTGACCTTTCTACTTGGGATCTGAAGACAGTGAAAAGAACATACCCAGCAACTGTGGACAAAAGCCTTTTTGAACGGGAAACCGTATGAACGCAATTTTTTTCATATAATGTGAGACTTCGCTACAACAATCAATATATCCGCAGAGCACCCAAAGCCAGTCTTGTATTTTTTTTTTTTTTTGCTATCGTCAAAATGCGTTTCCCATTGGTTTTCTATGGCAGTCTTATCTGTTCGATGCGATCGCTGGAAACACTTTAAAAGAAATATTTTGCTACATATCAGAATAATCGACCATTACCTCCAATATTTTCATAACAGTGTCTTACAATTCTGCCATCCTTTGCCCGAGAAAGCTGGACTTGGAAAAATAAAAATGTAATGCAAGCACGGACTTACAGCTAGGAGAGAGTGTTTAGGGAGGGGGGTTCTGTTTGCAGAAGGTCCTTCTTGAACCTTTTCGTCGAACAATTTGGTCTTATACAGTTTTGGAAAGCTTCTCCATTCGTTAAGTCGGCCGAATTAATGTAACGAGGCATTCGCATAGCAGATTGTGTGACAGGTGAAGCCGATTTCGCTACTGACATATTATGGAAATCTATCCATTATGTATAGAAAAAAGGAAAATATTTACAAGCCTGCGATACAGTCCACAAGACGCCCATAGGCAGTTTAAAGACCATTTCTGTATGGAGAACACTGCAGGGTCATCAAGCACTTCTTTTGGTCACTCGAGAGCCACATATAGATATCCAGCCCTAGCGCAGCTGCTAATGCTTACCAAAGAATTGAACGTTCGACGTATGTCCGCGGCCGTCACAGTTCGATTGAGGCAAAGCTTGCAAACAGCCGTCCGTTGTCGTTATTTTAATTGTCAGGTGGAGCAATAGAGGGTTTCTCCAGAACTCTATTCGAACTCTGGTATATCGCATGTGGGCTCCTTGGAATCCTTGCCGCCGAATCCCCTTTTAAAAATCATCCTGCAACCTAATTTTCTGCCTCTCAGGTTTCCATTGTGTCCTTGAGTATACGAGACCCCTTGATACAATTTCCCTCACTTATCTGTTCTACGCATCAGCACCGTATTGGTTATGACAGGACTGGCAAAGTACCAAAAAATTAAATTGAAAGTTGCTTTTTGAGGAAGGGAAATGGCGCAGTATCTGTCACATATCGGCGGGCACCTTAACCGCGCCGTAAGGGAAGGTATAAAGGAGGGACTGAGAGAAGAGAGGAAGAAAGAGGTGCCGTAGTGGAGAGCTCCGGAATAATTTCGACCACCTGGGGATCTTTATCGTGCACTGACATCGCACAGCACACGGGCGCCTTAGCGTTTCGCCTCCATCGAAACGCGGCCGCCGCGGTCGGGTTCGAACCCGGGAACGCCGACCAATCAGGAATCAATTTTACGTGCAAAGAATTCCGCATGCAAACCCAGACATCCTGCATAGCCGACTTGCTTTCCTTGATTTTCCCTCTAATTCTCTTCACTAGAGTTCGTTGTCTTGAGCCCCCGCTGCTTTTTTTTTTTATACCTGAACGTGATACCTCGGAGTTAACTCGACGACGATCAAAAAAAAAAAAAAAAGGCAGCAGCCGTACTGAAGCCGGGACTTTTCCTCTCCTCGGGCGCAAATTCCACTCGGTTGCAAGACGAGTTTGCTAGCAAAGCGCGGCCATCATCAATACGGCTCGCACGTCCCCCGAGCGACCGCGGAGGGGAGGGTCTCGTCCATCGGCCCGGCCGTGGGCGGCCGTAATGGCCCACTCGCGGCGGAATCAAACGCGGTCACCGTGGGCGCCCAGCGTCGCCGGTGAAAAGGTGGTCGCTGTCGCCGGAAGAGACGCTGTCCAGCTCACTTTCATCGCGGGCGGCTCCGTCCTACGTGCGTCTCCCGCGTAAGCGCGCGCCTTCAGATAACGCGCCGACTCTTCACTGGCGCAGAACCGTGCAGCGTTTGTGGAAGCCGGAGCCGCCACACGAGCGCATCTATAGACTGCGTACTTGGAGCGTCTTTGGCGTTAGGGAAACGAACACACGTGACAAGGCGACAACATGAGCGCATTGACGGCTTCCACCGTATAGGTATACTATGGGCAGTGAAATATGAAGCGTACGCTTCATGCTTAAGTGCAATGCTTAAAAAGCGTAGCTAGCTTAGCAAGTGGAAATCAATACGCTCTGAGTGTTTAACAGTAATAACGCTTCTCACCCCCTCACTCATTAAGTTAGCGAACCATGAGTGAATATCAGCAGCATAGAAAGAGTAATGGTTAGTTTCTCGCCAACAAGAGAGACAGAAGTGCTATTATGTGGATTTGCGGAATGCTGCTTCCTTTGTCTCAATAGCTGGCCATTGAAACATTCTGCCGTGGGTTCAATGCTGAAAGGATCTCGCTCTACGCTTCTTTGATGTGTTTCTGGTTCTGCCGTTTAAGTAATGCTTCTTGAGCGTGTGCTTCCATGGATGCCCAAATGTTACGCGTACAGTCTTTGCCAAAAGTAACCAGGCTGCTCTGAAAACCAAAAGTTCCTTAAAGGTGAGGACGAGGGTTCTTCTCACCTTACACAGAGTTAGAGCTTAAGGAATGTTATAAGTGCTCCGCTACGGCTAAGAGACAAAACCTGCCTGGTATACTTTGGCAAAGATGGTACATAACGTTCCACACTGCATAAACAGGTGATAGTGGGGCTCGTCGTCGTTGTTGTTCGCCTCACAAAATGGCCCATACCCACAAGGGGGATTGGCCATAACCAGGCTGTGACTATTTGAATTGCAGATTGCATGCGGCAAGCATGGAATGACCTAAAAAATTCGGCAAAAAAGTTTCCGTGACAGACGTAGCCTTGAGTCCGGATCTCGTTCCCCTTTCTCGCGTATTTTGTAAATTTACGTAATGTCTGTCGTAAAAAAAGAAGTTAGGGCATTTTCACAGCGCAAGAGAGCCCGTCACGTCTTTTTTTTTTTTTTTCGGAACAAAATATGTTGAATCCAGCATCAAGTTCTCCAGCGGTGCATATGCATTCGGCGTTGGGTTATGGGCCGCAAGTGCTGCAAGAGTATTTCGTCGAGGTATTTAATTAGCAAGTCCGCAGTGTAAGGGACGCCGGAAGTGGACACTGCCCTTAGTTTAACACAGTTGACCGCCTCAGTGAATGTATAGTAGCTTCCACAGCAGTGCACGGATCTAGCGAGACAAATCTTAAACCTTCCGTGCAGAACCGCAGAGAAACGGCATGGGAGGCGAATGAGAGATACACACACTCGCGCGCAGTGGGCGTATTAATCTGCGCGGGGAACCAGTTTTGTGCAAGCGTGCGGTCTCGAGTGCCACGCGCTTTGGCGACAAACGACACGGGCCTCGACTCGCGTGGCCGCTGCAGAAGTGGGGGACGCTGGAGGCGGCGGGTCGGGGCAGTTTGCTCAAAGGAAAAGGAGAATAAGAGCCGCCAATCTTTTTTTTATTTTTTTTTGTGGCCGGCCAGCCACTTCTCAGCTTTATTCGAACGGTGTACATTTCAAACAAACGTCCACACATCGCCCTCCCAACGTTTTTCAGGACGCACTGAACGGCGGAAAGAAACAGGGGGAAAGCGCAGTGGCGAAGTTTGAGCGAATTACTGTTGTATTTTTGTTTTGTTTTATTGACTGCAAACACGTGAACTGCAGTTTGTATTGCGTCTGCATTGTGTCTTCGTTGTATTGTGCCCCTCTTGCATAGGCCTAAATAATAATAATAATAATAATAATAATAATAATAATAATAATAATAATAATAATAATAATAATAATAATTGGTTTTTTGGGGAAAGGAAATGGCGCAGTATCTGTCACGTATATCGTTGGACACCTGAACCGCGCCGTAAGGGAAGGGATAAAGGAGGGAGTGAAAGAAGGAAGGAAGAATAGGTGCCGTAGTGGAGGGCTCCGGCATAATTTCGACCACCTGGGGATCTTTAACGTGCACTGACATCGCACAGCACACGGGCGCCTTAGCGTTTTTCCTCCATAAAAACGCAGCCGCCGCGGTCGGGTTCGAACCCGGGAACTCCGGATCAGTAGTCGAGCGCCCTAACCACTGAGCCACCGCGGCGGGGCCTAAAACGTCGGCCTGTTGTATTTTAAAATAAACAAATTAATTAATTGCACCCCATAATGTCGCGTCAACGCACTAGTACGGCGTACGTATTAACATTTCCTGTTCGACGAAACATGGTTAGAAATTAATGCTTTAACTCCTAATCATAGGAGTTGAATGTAGGAGTTAAATTATTTGTAGTGCCGTCAAGATTGGTCAATAATAACCACGTAACGGAAGTTGTATATTTATCGTATAGTTTACGAAACACTGTCAGTCATCCCTCGCTGGCAGCGTCTTTGTGGAGTCGTCGCATGTGGTGATCGAACGTGATAAAATGTCAAGCGTGATTTATTCGTGCTTTCCGACGCTGCACGTACAATTTGCTTTGACGATATGCTCGAGCTCAGTTGTTGTCATAAGATGCAGGCACGTAGAAAACTGTCCTTTCCCCGGACCTTAGGCATTCTGTTTTCTAGCAGTGGGGACCAGTACAGCGTAGACAGCCTCAAATTGCCTTGCCAGCCAGCAATACGTGCACATGAAAGACATCTTACGGTGAGCTAGGTAGTGACAGGCGTTGCCAGACGCATTTTGCTTTTTACAGCTTTTCCTCACATTTGGGCGTTTTTCTGGCTTTCATTCTTTTTTTATCTGTGATAGGCGAAAGTTTCTCCAGATTTCCAATCTGTCCGGCTCACATTTCGGTGCTCAATATAAGTTAAACGGAAGGACGAAAATGCTTCCAGCTTCTTTCTGAAAACATGGAAGTTGATGCAAAGAGAGCGCGAACTCAAATAAAAAGGCAGACATTTCCGCCAGTTTTTTTACTCCTCCAGCAAGCTAATCTCCACTGGGGACGAGTGTCCGGGACGGAAAAGTCAAAATGAGAAGAGAGCAAAAGTTAATAACAGAGAAAGCGAATAAGAAAAAAATTCTAATTGCCATCCTCGGAAGTTTTTGTTTATGACATACTAAGAGAGCGTTGACGATCCCATTTACCACAGAGAAAATCCGCTGGACAACAATCGATAGGGAAATGAATGAATGAATGAATGAATGAATGAATGAATGAATGAATGAATGAATGAATGAATGAATGAATGAATCGCAATGAGGAGTATGTTACTGGCAAGAGCGTGCACTCTTTGAAGACAGGCAGGAAGCTCATTGCGCCCGGCCAGCTTAGTAAATAACAACGGAAAGAAAATGAAGTGAGTACTTGTACCAGCATAAAGAGCCGAAGCCGTCGTATACATTATATGCACCCTAAAAGAACACTGCTCGTTTGCAAGCTTGCGTGCGTGTTCTGGTAATTTTGTCGCCGAACGCTCAGTGTGGTTTCTGTCAGTGGTTCCCGTGACCGCGCAGATGCCACGCATCTCCCCGATGTGTACCGCTTCGTCATCCTGCACGAAGGGAACGCGCAGAGTGAGACTCAGAGAGCGTGGGGCACTCAGAGCGAAGCTCACGCACTATTATTTATTGCACGCTGCTGGGAGAGAGAAAGGTGGGTGCGCGAAGTGTGCGATGAAACCCAGAAATAGGGCGTGAGACACAAGGAGTTTTCTCTCTTGCGCAGCACCACCCGGGGAATGCCGCACATCGCCTTGGCGCGTCACGCTCTCGCCGCGATGGTGCACTCCAAGCTTTTTCAATTCAATTCAATTCTTTATTCACCAGAAAACTGGACGGTCTCCAGGGCTAAAAGTTGCTCCCTACAACTTGACTGGGGCCCTGGAGCCGTTTACAAAGCGGCAGCAGACATTGGTGGCAGAGTACGCTAACATTAATTACAAACACTGAGTAGTAGAAGGCATCAGAAAATACAGGCCTGCTGCAAGATTTATCACAATAGATTCTTATCAATTACAACTGAGAAAAGTGAACTCGTAGCTCTTTTGGGGATTTGAAGGCTACCTGTTTGTGTTGATTTAATAAGACCGGCAGATTGTGTTTTAATGATTGCACAGTTTTTTACTTTAATGGTGAATGCGTACGTGTGTGCGTGTGCGTATGCGTGCGTGTGTGAGAGAGAGAGACGGGGGAAGGGAGAGAGATATAGTGCTCCCCTCCGTGTGTACGAAAGCTGAAGCCTGCGTGTTACGTTGTGCATACGTTGCAAAATTACGTGTGAAAAGTAATTAAAGTGAATTACTAATTACTTTCCTAGAAATCCCACAAAGGTAATAAATTACATTACAAATTGATGCTCACAAAAAGTAGTGACATTACATCGCAATTACTTCGTAAAAGTAATGAAAATTACTTTTTAATTTACTGTTCAGTTATACGATGCATACAGAGTTGCGCATTGGTCACAATAATATCAGATTACCTTGTTTGTACTACCACTGAGCTTTAAAGTGGGCGTCCGAAATTCTGTAGCCTCTTGAAGAAAGGGGGCTCTATGCCATGCTTTGCTGACATATAGACGAGGTCGACTTCAACGGCAAAATTAGTAAAATTGCAAGCATCATTCGGAAGCTCATTGTTCAGTGCGCCCTATAGTCCCGCCCTCTTGATTTTGAGCAATTCGTCGGCGGCAGTGCATTGACTGCTTATTCACGCTCGTCGTCCCGCAAATGATGCACGGCGCGGGCAAGCAAGCCGCCATTTATGTTGTTCAGTATACTCGTTCTGGAGGCACGGTGGCGAGCATAGCTTTCATGTCGCGGTGACTCTGTCGCCTATGTTGCCCTTGAGTTTAAAACAGCCCTGGCTTCACGTCCAACCACAGAAGCTCGTTCTCCTGAATACTCACAATCAAGCTTGTCAAATGCCAGCCGAGCCTTCTTGTCACTGCGGCAATGTGCACAGTATATAAGAAGCAGTGTGAGGTACTCGCTCAAACGCTCGCAGTGCGTAGATGCAGTGAGGCATGTCTTGTTCATGGAGCGCTCCTGGTGGTCAAACCTGCTGCGCGTCTGTGTGTGTGTTACTGTATGCAGTGTGTGCGATGAGTCCCTTAGACTCGTCGCCCGGCAAGGCAACGGCTGATGCCCACGCACACGTTGCCTTTCGTCTGCGTGTGCCGCTTTACTGGACTGCAGGAGGCGCTGTTTTCTTCCTTTCAAAAAACGGCCCAACCAGGCAAACGCAAAGCATGGCCGACACAAGAAGCACGGACTCATTATAATCAGCAAAAGTAATTTCTCTACTAATATATCCTTTGGCGTCCAATTAACGCCCTAAAGTAATTCATCACAGTATTGAATTACCAGCTCAAAAAGGAATGACTTATATTACAAATTACTTAGAAAAATAATTTAATTATTGTCACGTCTGCTGCTATGTACAGACGAGTCCTCGGATACGGTAGGGTACGCGACAGCACCATCGATGTTACGCCGGAGCGACAAATAACACGACCGTGCACTCCATCCCGCTAGGACCCAACAACACCCCGTGCACTCCGGGAGCGGAGGGACCTGGCGCGCCGCCCGGCGTACGGAAGCGACGCGACGACGACGTGGGAGGCCAGCCGCTCACGACTTGAGCCGGGAGCCGCCGAACCGTGCCCGCCATAAGCGCTATAGGAGTAAAGCGCTTTGACGCGGCTTCCCTTATCACGTGCACGAAACTACTGTCCGCTTAGAAGACGCTGACGTGACTACGGTGTTACGTGGTAATGTCTACGACGGGTTGGAAAGGATACGCAGCTGATCTGGAATCACCCTCAGCGGTGTGCGCCCGTGAGGGGAACGGGGCGCGTAGCAGCCACGCACTGTGCTTCACACAGCTGCGTGCCAGCGAAGTCAGAGCTAGACTCGTTCTTCAAATCGCCACACCAAGGACATGCTCTGGGAAGTCGGCACGTGACAGGCGGCGTACATGTGGGGCTGGTTTTGCTGCTTACTAAGCACTGACGTGTATAATGATAATCGTGCATGCGAGTGAATTAGATAAAATACGAATATGAATAAATTCATCCAGGTCTTCTTCACACAGGCCTCACGCATGAGTTGCAGCCCACTATGATGAGCTTGACACAACAGACTGTGCATGAAAATGAGTAGCAGAGGCAGATTAGGATAGCGTTTCCAAATGTATACGTTGTTCATGTGTCTAAAGGATAATCGTGACTCCTTTGCGCTGCAGTGTGTGTGAAAAGGAGTAGTTGGCGCCGCTGTCATGCACCAAAATCTCGTTCATGTCGATGTATGTAAATAAGCCGAGCTCTTCTTTCATGTCGAAGTACGAGTATATAAATAATTATTTCATTCATTATTTTCCCAGAAAAAAGATGGATTTCTCTATTCAGGGGACGTCGCTACATATTATGGTGTCTGCCCTGACCTCCTTCTAAATCTTCTTAACCCGGTGAGACAAACCATTATTGAGAACAAATGGAGAATAAAACATCAAAACAACTAACATCTCGCGCGTACGGAGTGCAGCAAATTGTCTGAGCGAGGCGCCTAATGCGCAGGGCGCCCCCCGCGACGTTCACGCGTTCTAAGATGAACGAGCTCAGGCAGTGCACAGCCCGCGCGCCTTCACATAACGACAACAGCGGCCCTTGTTTTGTGACTCTCTCTCTCCCTCCCGTTTCTTCTGAGCCGCAGGAAGCAGCGGGAAGAGGGCCCTCACACAGAGGTTTTTCACGCGTGCGAGCTAGTGGCGATGAAGAGTTGTTTGTTTTTCTCAGCCTTAATTCACTCCCCTCCGACAGGAGGCGTACGAGTTTGTAAAATCTTTATTTTCCACTGCTCCACGTTGCGGGCAGGAACAGCGCGGCAGCGGAACGGCGGCACGCGTGTCGCCGCCCACATTGCGGTGAGTGTAATGGCCAGTGGAGACGCTAAGAAAACAAAACAGGAACGACCACTCATTAAAAGTGACCAACGATAAACGCGAAAGCAGTTGCGCACTCTGAACATTATACGCCTATATCGGAGTAAAAGGGAGTAATAAAAGGGAGAATAGATTACACTCTTTTTACTCCTTTCTGTTTAGAGTGCAGGTCTAAGTATATACACTCAACAGTGCAACTGGACACCTGTGTCTTAGGTGTTCAGCCTGGGACATACCCATCCTTACACACAGCTGGCATGAATTAAGTAATGACCTCTTCTATTTAGAAAACAGCGCCGTTTGCAGCCGTACCCCCCCCCCCCCCCTTTTTTTTTGCTAGATATATAGCTCCTAGAGGACAACGTTTGCTTGAATCTCGCTGTCCTTTAACGACCGTTAAACTTCTTTAGAGGTGACGCTGATGACGAATGTCGCGGCGCTGCAAGGTTTGAACCCTAGAGGTCGCTCACGAAGAACAAAAGCACACGAGCGTTTGATGTGCAGTTTATAGAACGGAACAGCGACTGCCGATTCGCACGTGAAATCCGAACACGAGAATAAGAATCCGGCCTGTTGTCATTTACTTTCATTTTGAGGCGTCAAAATAAAATCCACTTGGCCACGCGTGGCCCCACGAGACAGTCAAACCCACTTGCGGCTGGTGGTAATTATTCAAAAATATGCGTACGCCACCTCTTAACGATGGAGAGTACGATGTTCACTTTATAGTTTGCGCGAGTAAAGCGAGCCAGGACTCATGCTTGCAGCAGTACCGCAGCGGTGGCCACGTGGTTGAGCATCCGCCTCGCATGCGGGAGGTGCAGGGTTCGATCCCCCGTTACACTGGGTGCCCACCAGGGATACAATGGGTACAAGCTTTCTACTGGCCTGGTGATCGGCTTATCTTGAGTGAAATGCTTGGGAAATGGGTCTTTGACCCCACCTTGAGTCGTCGAAAACACCTTGTGTCATGGAGCTTTTTAGCCAAAGATGCCGTTGCGCCATAAAAATCTATAATCGTCATCATAAGCCATAATATCAAAATAGTGTTCTCCGCCTCGGAGAGCGCTTCGCTGTGTTTCTTAGACTGTCATCAATTTCATTTCGCGTTGAGTTTTGTTGCTTCGCGTGCTATTTATCTATGCCTGATCACTTCAATGCGCACTGCGTAGGTCGTTTATGTTGCTTCATTTGCTCCTCTCATGCAAGGTACCCTCAGCTGCCGTCAAAAGATGAGGAGCGCGACTTTGGCGAAGAAATTTAATTCCTTCGCGTGCAGGAGGACTGCTTTATTTTCAGTTGTGCAATTGGCCCATAAAGAATCAGGCTGATATATGTAGCTGACTCTCATTGGTTCGAATTTGCTGAATTCGAACTCCTCGTTTATTCAAAGTTTCGGTTTATTCGAAGTGATGCTTTGGCCGCATCACCATGATGTGTAATAAAAGGCTCCCGTCAATTGTAACTCCGCCTTCTCGCAACC
This sequence comes from Amblyomma americanum, assembly GCF_052857255.1. Taxonomy (NCBI): domain Eukaryota; kingdom Metazoa; phylum Arthropoda; class Arachnida; order Ixodida; family Ixodidae; genus Amblyomma; species Amblyomma americanum. The sequence continues at coordinate 12,029,003 of NC_135498.1, read as the reverse complement.
AATTTTCGGTCCTCTTCGAGTTATAATTGTTTTTGTTTTTTTGCTAACGTTGTGTTCCGTAAATGTAATTCACAGCGGGCATCGAGCCGCTGAGAAGCTGACGTCGGCTATATAGATTTCACAACAACGCTTAAATGCAGCGTACTTATTTCAACTGGCCACTGCTTCCAACCCCAGCCACAGGGTGTGCGTTGTAAGTGCAAGTAGAAAGGCATCCTCTCCAGTGCCACGCATCATCCCCGGTCTTCCCTGGGGCCAAGCCTAAGGCAAGCACCAGTGTGGCACACGCAGAACTGTATGGTAGCTGGGTCACGCATTCCACTCCGAACCCTCTGGGCAGTATAAACGAACGTCACAACGGTGCGGCGACACGCGTGACTTCTCGTTTTGCCGCGTGCAAACGGCACCCGACTTGAATTGGTCGAAAATGAGCCAGATTACGTCGCGGCTCGCTCGCGCGCTGTGCGGCGTACGCGGGCTGCAACATGACAGCCGAAAACACCCCTTTAAATTATCGGCGTTCTTCGCACATATGCGTGATGCGAGGATGCGCTGTGTATGGTACGACCTTGTTACTTCAGTGCAAGAGCCTATCTTACGGCGAATCGCCGGCGGTCCCGGTCGCGGTCAAAGGTGTCGAAGCTAACGAGAGGACACTTCGTCTCGCAATAAGTGGGTGCGAGGGCACCGAATGTAGGCGCCCTAGGGGGCTCCTTACTGCAGGACACTGTATTTATGGCACTCCTCGCCTAATTTCGTGCCTAACTTATGTTTCATGGGTTTTAAGCGTGCACATGCTAAATCACCCATGAAACAGCTCTTTGCCGATCATTTGCACGGAACTCCTAATAGCCAGCACACGAGGCCACTTTCGTGGATGTTCTGGAAAAAAAAAAAACGATCAACATCGCGCGAGGAGAACGCGCAAGTTCAGTTTAAATTATTGATACCCCTTTCAGCTCCCCGCAGCTTGAATTCCCTCCTGTGCTTTGAGCAGACTTCGGCTACAAGGGGGAGTGCTTCGCCGACAAAACCACGCCCAATCTACATTTCCGGCTCTCCTTGATGTTGTTGTAGCCTACCGTTACGTGCCACATGTATCGTTAACATTTGGCGCTGTCTGCGCACACGTAGCGCGCGCATGCGCAGTGAGGTTTCGGCGCGGTGGCGTAGTATTCAGTATTCCATCCAAATGCGCATGCTCCCAAACAGCTTCCAAGCTAGCGGCCAACGAAAGCGGCGGCGGTGGCGGTGCGGTAACAGTAGCGGTATAAAGATAGCGGTACACTAAAATGTTCTTCGGAATTGATGACCGGCACTGGTTGGCGGAACTGAGGCGCGCGGCCGCTTACGTCACGAAGGCACTTGAAGCTCGATGCCAACAGCGAGCAAGAACCGTTACTGCACGCTTCGCAGCGCACTTGAGAATGCAGTTGGCCGTTGTTTGCCTGAGTGCGTAGTTCAAGTTTGGACGCTTTAATGATGTCCCAGCAGTGAGTTCGAATTAATAAGTGCGATCGAGAGCGGGCCTTCTTGCAGCCCTCTGCATCTTTAATCGTCGACAAAATTCGTGACACGGCACAGCAGCAGGCCTAGCAGGCATGACCTTTCTCGGAGGATGTGGCCAATTCCGGTGTAGGGCTCGAGGATAACGCCAACACGAGCTGCTCAGCCGCCCCTTAGCAATAACCGCACGCACGCGCACCTATGCTTAGCCACCAGCAGCAACAAGCGCGGGCGCTGCCGAGATTTACGACTTCGGCGAGCGTAAACAAAGTGAGCCGCAGAAGCCGCGCCGTATGCCGGATGCAAAGTAACGGAAGGGAGCCGCCAACCGCTCTGCTCGCAAACTTTGTGGGGCGGCGTATATAGCAGCGTACGAGGAACGGCTTTTCGCGCCACGGTCACGGCCAAGCGCACCGCCCTGCTTGTATCTCTCTCTCTCTCTCCGTGTGCGCTCCTCGGGCGGCGGCAGCCCCTTCATCTTCCGTGTTGTTTTCCTGCCACCTCGCGGGACCCTCGGCGAACTTCAGGCGAAAAGGGGCGTGCCCTGCCTCCTCCTCCTCCTCGTCTCGCTTCTTCGCCCTTCATCTGAGCACGGGCGACGGAAGAGCCGCCGCCGTCGCCTCTTCAAAGGGAGTCGGTGAAGCGCTTGAGCGGCAGGAGAGAAGGAGCGTTAATTAACCCGCGCAACGTCCGACGTCTCTCGTTGGAGATGAGTTAAAAGAGAGGAGGCGTTTTAAAACGTCTGCGCGCCGGCGTTTCTAAGCAGTCTCTGTCTCGAGGAGCCGACGCCTTCTCTTGCTTGTTCTTTGACGGCTTCTTCATTCCAGTCTGTGTCTGTCTGCCGACGCAAGTAATATCCGTTAGTTTGCGACATATGGTAAGAATAAAAATAGGGAAGCATGTCGGGACCGTATGTTACACGCACATATAGTTTAAATGTTGCTGTCAACGGGTCTCTCCCGTGTGTTGAAAACTACTTAGTCGGAAGCCTGCGCACGTGTTGCTACTCTGTTTAGATTCGCTGCTTGTTGCATTTTTCTTAAACGACGATGAACTCAACTTGACTGTTCTCCTTCGTTCCATTTACGCCCGTACCCACCTGTAATGTAGCTACACCGCACATCCCTGCCTTCCCTTGTATGTCCATTTTCGTTAAGCCGCAAAACCTCCAGCGTGCTGAAACAACGATCATGAGCCTAAGCGCTCCCAGTCCGGTATAAATAGCGGCCCTCAATGTAAGCCGAGGAGTAATTGCTTTTCGGAATAAGTCTGTGTCGTGCAAACACCTGATGTCCGCCGCATAGAGCCAAAGCAGCAGCCATAAGCGTGCCGCATTTACTTGCAAAGTCATTAACAGCGCCATTGCCTCATGCGGCCACATTATGAAGCGGCGTGTGAGAAAGAAAAAAGATATCTTCAAACGCCGTTCCGGAGCTGCGTAAAGTTCAGTGAACAGCATCATCCTCATATAGTCGGGCGAGGAGGGGGAAAGAATCAGCCTCGGTTATTGCAGTTGGTCAGTGTGTGACAAACTGTCATCTAATTCTTCCCGGAGATGTAAAACTATGAATTATCCTCGCTGTGAGGGTAATTATAGATCGCAGCGTCAAACATGGACGAGAGAGCCACGCTGAGAATACACGCGATTGCGATGAGGCCTTTCCATTCCCTTGCGCGAGCGCTGTTATGCACACACGGCTTCTCCATTTCCATTTTCCTTTGTGCTGGGAACGCGGAAGTTTTCAAGGCCACGTCAAGGCCGCCCATAATAGCCGCTAACCGCAAATTAAAGCCCCCTTTATGACTTCTTTCTGTGTGTCCGCCTGGTGCAGTCCTTTATATCAGAGCGTAAATTGCAGGCGTGACCGCTCGCGGGCGGACGGGAAACTGCGAGAAAGATGGGCGGTCCCAAGAAAGGCTGCCCCCCCACCCCTCGCGCTGTCGCAACCCCCATTTTACGAGCTACAGATTTCATTTCGCGCATAAGTTGCGACATTTTTTCCCTCTATGAGAATGGGCGCCACCACTGTTGCTTTCAATAATCTTAAAGAAGAAAATACCAGCCAAAAAAAGACGAACACACCAGGAGAGAACAACACAGGACAACGGCTGGACAACGGTTGTTCTCTCCTGGTGTGTTCGTCTTTTTTTGGCTGGTATTTTCTTCTTTAACATGCCATACCAACAGGCCCACCATTCTGCCCTGTTTCAATAATCTACTCTTACTTTGCTGCCCTTGATATAAACGCATATACGGAAAATAATAAAATACAAGCGTGAACGAATATTGTTTGCAAAAATTACGTAGCGCACTCGTGGTGTTTGATGGCGAAACAGTTTCTGACCTTAAACATGTTTCTTTTTTTTTTTTAGTGCGAAAGCACTACTTCACGAGGTCTATAACCGGCTCACCGAGTTTGTGTGAATCTTGACCTTGAAGCTGGCCTTGGCAAAACCTGGAATAGCAACAGCTCTTGCAGGGATAAAATAAATACAGCCGCGAGTGGCTTTCGAACCCGCGGCGGCGCGAACAGATCAGCTTCGCTGGCCACTGCGCGAGGGCACTGTATGCTGTCGCTGCAGCCGATTACACCTCGTGTGTTAAACTGCGACACACTCTCGCGCTGTGCATTGCACATCGTCGTCTTCATCAAATGCCGTCTGCGACGCGTACAGATCAGATCAGCTTAACGTCGATGATAGATCTGAGCTTGACCTGAGTATAATATCTTGCCAGACGTGCCTACTACCCAGCACAACAAAACCATGACACAAAGGGGCTAAACACATGCTTTCGACGTCTACTCGGTTTAGCTACGTTAGAACTTTACGTCTTCCTTGTTCAGTTCTTTCTACCGTCGCGTCCTCATTTCTTTATGCCCTGGTTTATGTGAGAACCAGAAGCAAGTTACTATAGAGCTCTGCGGCAATTGTAGCGCATGACATGTTTTGCTTTATTACATGCAAAAGCGGCTTTCGTCGAAATAAAGTAGTCGTCGCCTCCACATCCCATGACTGCTTATTGCACGCGGCTAGTCCAACCCCCCCCCCCCCCCCCCCGCGCACCACCCTCACTCCCTGTCACGCCCTGTCGCTGCGCCTGTCACACCGGACGACCGTCTTATTTGAATAAATGTGATATTGTGCGTGGCCGTGCGTGGCACACAGTATAGTACGTGACACGAGCCTACCTCACACCCCTAGCCAGGTTTACTCAACACTCCGACTGGCACTGGTATTTCACATCGCCAAAGCTCCCTCTCCTATCCCTAATGCCCGTTCCCCTCGCAGTGCCTGCCACGATGGACACGCGCCTTAAATACTGTGCATCACACTGAGCGTGACTAATGCCTACCCCAATTCACTACTCCAACACACAGCCCTCCCACGCCCAACGACTGATTGCGGCACCCTGTTACTCAAACACTCTCAACAAAAGACATTCACAAAGCTTCCCATGGCGCGACATTTAACTCAAACCCAAAGTTTACATTTCCACACCCAAAAGTCGCGCTGTTCCTTTTTAAATGGTACACCAACTTGCCCAAGCACCAGTTCTGACAAGGACGTACTTTTTTATGTTTTATGGTTTATTATGTGGGTTTAACTTTCCAAAACGACTCACGCTATGAGGGACGCCGTGGTGAAGGGCTCCGGAAATTTCGACCCCCTGGGGTTCTTTAACGTGCACTGACATCGCACAGTACACGGGCCTCTAGAATTTCGTCTCCATCGAAATTCGACCGCCGCGGCCAGGATCGAACCCGCGTCTATCGGGCCAGCAGCCTAGCGCCATAACCCCTCAGCCACCGTGGCGGTTTTTTACTTTTTTATGCTCCCGTGCGCACAACCCTCAGACTTTGCCAGTCTTCAGCACACAAGACACAACATTTCAACCGATTTTTCTTTTTGCATGTAAGCTTCGTTGATTACTCATTATTCTAAAGCAACCAGTTTCTTGTATTCTGTCCGCGTTGGTGCAATGCTTTATAGACGTCAATACACCATCTTAGCCTTTTTTCAGCCTTCAGGCTCCCAGGCGGAATTCCAGCGTGCATGTACACGAATAGAACAAAAACTAAGAAGAAATCTCATTCCATGCGGAGTCATTGAGGAGGAACGTAATTCCCGCTTGTGAAACATAATGAAAAAGTGAAAAAGAAAACACTGACAAACACGAGATACATTATCAGGCGGAGCTACCAGCACCTCCTTCATTTCATGCTCGGCCAGCCAGAAGCACGTGACGTCATCTGGTGCGCACTGCAGGCCTCCGACGCGGGCCTCCTGCTGCGACGCTTCAGGCGGTAGCCCCGAGTGCGTCTGATGTGCCCGTACATGCCCACAACCGGAGTGACGTCATTTCGATCCGTGTGTTGAACTAAAAAAAAAATACCTCTTACTCGACCGTCTCAACCACGCAGTTTACAAAAATTACGATATAACCCGGCATACACTGTATTCTGTTATGTAAGTAAGGACTCCGTGTTAATGTTCTCTGCTTCCCGATCGGATGGACGATTGGAAGAGGCTGGGATAATAAATGCTTAAGTCGAATAGCAGCCTTTTAAAGAGGGAATGAATGTAACAGGCCAGAGTGCTCAAAGGCAGTGCTATTTCCCATCAGCCATTATTGTACGCTACGTACGCTGTGTATACTGCGCCATCTATAAATAAATTAATGCCATAATGCAAGCACCTGCACATTTCCACTTAACCGAAGTCAGATGAAGCGAGATGAGACTACAGCGAATGAGCTGCGTGGGTAGAATGGCTGCAGATAGCACGAACGAGGATAATTAGAGATCACTAAGATACGTCTTTCTCGTGATGGGGAAGTAAACCGGACAACGATAATGATGGTTATAATTATTATGATTATGATGATGATGATATTGGTAGTGGTAGTGGTGGTGGCGATGCAAATGTGCACCCAGTGGCATATTCTGCGCTGGGAAACGTTCACTCGTAGATATTTTTAGGTTAGAAGTCCGGCTGATGTAGTTTTGCTAGGGGCTTGAGTTTTTACTGCCCTCTTTTCCATTTTTGTCTGATTTAAAAAAAAAATGTTGGTGAGCTTCAGAAACATGCAAACGTACACGTCGGAGGTCACACCCTGACATTATTGGGTTCAACTTGGTGCCGATACTCATAGCGAAACGTGTTGCCGTGTTTCATCGCGTCTCATGCTACACAATCTATGGAGCACCGAGACTTCGCCGACACAGGCGTCCCACTCGACAACGCTGCTAATGTATCGCCCACAAGCAGATCATTCGCAGATGTGAGTAAAATCCGAGCGCCGCGCTAGAATATTCAACGAGTAAAAAGATATACACGGTAATAGCAGCGCACGTGGCACTCGCGAACAGATGCTGCTTCGCTGTCCCCTCTTCCGTTTCCGGATGACAGAACTCCGGGGAAGGGGGGGGGGGGGGGGCGCCGTGGCAAGGCTGTGTGTTGGTGGGCGCCACACGCTTGCGACAGCAAGCTCGGCAGCCTTTGCTCATCCTCATCGTACACGCCTGGCTGCGCACAAAGCAGCGAAAAAGAAAGAAAACTTCCTCATTGTATAGTACTTTCCGGCCTCGTTTTAGCCAGAAAACCGTCGGCGTCGTTATTCACAGGTCGCACCCCAATATAGTGTAAAGCATCTACCCAGCCCGGCATTCAGCGCTCTCGTATTTTTTCTGGGCCCTCGTCACCGTGGTTTAAAAGAGGGGGAAGAGGGGGGGGGGGGGAAGGGGAGAGATATTACGGTGAGTCACGGTGTGGTGATCTGTGGGGCGTCCCGCACGGCGCGGTCTTCGTGCGCGAGCTTCGGCGTCCGATGTGCGAAGCTTACGCGGACTGCCTACATAGTTTAGAGCACGTGGTGCCCTCTCACCATCAGACTCGGCGGCGCCGTCGAGCTGTTCCCTTCACACGGAACCAAGACAACATGGCCGCGGGCGGGATTGTTTCAGGTTGACCATCGACTGAACATTAAAATAAACGCGGATGGGGATTAAAACTTGGATTTGTTGAAACCCGTCACCGCCACAGTTCTGGATCGTAATACTAGTTCTACTCTCAGGATGAATTCTTGATTGGAGTCAACCAGGCTGCATGCACAGCATCGAGACTGCAGGCGCACGTCCGTATCGTTGATAATGCTCAGTGCTTTGTGTGTATACGTGTGAAGGAAAAAAAAAACAAAAAGAACCTTCGCGAGCGTTCACTGGGAAGGAAAAAAAAACAAAACAAAAAGAACCTTCGCGAGCGTTCACTGCAGTTGCACTAGGAAGTGCCAACAATGGAAAAGTTCCATTACCACACAGACAGTGATTAGGTACATTGAGACGCAATTTTCTTTTATGATTGAAGATAATTCATAACATCCTCACAGTCTCCACGACGTCGTCACAACATCGCAACGCCACCATATGAGCAGTGTAATGACCGGACATCACAAAGAGCTTCTGAGATTCAACGCAGCCACAGACAGAGTTTCAGTTACTAACAACATCGACGCAAGGCTCAGGACGCTAACCACGTAAAATAGCTTTTAATATACAGCTGTAAGTTGTAATATGAAGCGTTTTTTTTTTTTTGTAACTAGCCAATCCACCTAAGCGCAAACCGAGAAAAACGCGAGTTTGTTATCCTCACAAACAGTAGCGCTATCCAAGCTGTTATATGCTCTATATGTTAGGGCAACTCTACACCACGATGTAATTAAAAATTATGCAAATAATTTAGCGAGCATCAGCATGTAAACCTTGGATTTGACTCTTTTCGATGTCAAACTCCGGATGTGCACCAGTTTTGTTGTGCAAACCTTTTTCAACAGCTTTTTTAATGCTATGTTTCTTAAAGTAATGCTTAAAAAGGATCATACTTCGAATACAGTAGAAAGACAATTAGCACATTCATTGTGTGCAATCAGGGGCACAGCTGTGCTTCAACAAAACAAGTAAATGCGAGTAGCAGGCTTCTTTAGCAATCATTGACGTGACAGCCTTCTTTTCTAGTGTTTACACTTCGGCAGCGCAAAATTAATCTAGCTAGAATGTATGAGGTCTAGAATATATTTTATTTCACTGTAGCATTCTAAATTCATTAGCAGTAGCGAAATGGTAGACGCGCATAAGACGTCAAACGACAGGACAATGGCTAGCATTGCCGTTTCCTGTCTGTCTCTGCTATTTCGCTTGTAATAATCAATTGCGAAAGCCAATGCCAACTAGCCCGACTAAACGCTTAAATTCACTGTAGCAGAGGCTCATCCTTGCCTCATTGGCGACGGGCTAATGACCACATCGTTATCGTTGCCTTTTGGGTTTGTTTTTTCCGCCGATCTCTCCAAATCCTCCACTGTCGATCAGAAAGTATAGCACTGCGGTAGGAATGGAAGAAACCACGCTCCAAACAGCACGACCTATGAGGCTCAAGCGGGCAAAGAAGGCATTCACAAGTCAGGAATAGATTTTGCTCATTTTGATCAGCACATCTGCAAAGCCTGGCTCAATTTTTGTTTGAAATGGGATTTGCGCGCAGGTTTTTTAGGCGTCACTGGGCACCTTTCGCTCTTACAGCCTTGGAAAATGCAAGACCTATGGACGAGCTTTCCACTGCAGCATATTTTGACTTCGTTTTTTTTCTGGATTTGGCTCATTTCACACACACAAAAAAAAAAACTCCCCATATATAGCTGTACATCACTAGTAAAACAGCTGCACTTCTTTTGCTGTGGCCAGTGAGGATCCGAATATTAGATGCCGGCTGAAATACACGGTGGGTGATTATGGTATGATAACTGAAATCAAGACTCCAAACGCTTCAATGAACTGACCGCCCTCATGTACGCCGTATAGACGTGCGATATTCTTGCTATACACAAAGAAAAGGAAGTATAGAAGGTGTCTTCTTGGCACTTTTCAATGCCCTCTTGATCACGCTTATCAAATGGACTCGGAAAAGTGGTGGCCGTCTTCAGCGGCGGCCCGCAGATAACCATTGTACAAAACCAGTGGGACGCGGAACTGACAGCGCCTCCCTATTCGCACCGCCTGAACAGTTTCGAGCCGCATGCACGGTCGCCACAGGTCAAGTGATTAGCGCGGACAACAAGGAAGACACAACACACCTCGAACCAACCAGCCGTGTGGGGCGACGACAATACCCTCACTAAACGGCCTCCCGCTGCTATAGCGGCTACTCCGCACGTCTTCCTCGCCGATGCACCCAGAGACAACTACGACGCGTTTGTTTATGCCGCAGCATGCATACAATCGAAGACATCGTCGAGCGCGTCGCAGACAAAAGCGGGGAAGCAACAGCAGAGTTCCCGGCGGGAAAGGCAAGCGGTAGATGTCTACGTTAATGGGGCGATTGTTTCGCCGGCGTTCAGCACTGCACGACTGGACATGCCTGTATAGGTTCTTGTGTTGAAGGAAGCGCTTGCAGTATGCACAGTATATGCGTCGCCATAGCCGCAGCGAGATGCTGCGGCCGGAGCGTGTCGACTTCCTTCTCGTCACCATAGCGCGGGGCCTCAGCCAGTCCAGGAAGAAAGCGGCTGCCAAACCGCCAGTGGTGATGCCCGCGGGAACCGGTATATACGATGCCATACACTGAGGTAGCTGCAGCAGCAGCAGACACAGGCCACCGCTCCGTTCCGCGATGCTACTCCGCGATCAACGGAAAGTGATCGCTTCATCTCTCCACACTGCATCTCTCTCTCATCGCGGCAGGGCTACGTAGTGAGTGTCGAGAGACCGCCTCGCAACCTTTTCCCGAGGCTATTGTACGCGAAGCGCATTTTCAAGCTGCGGCACGCATCCGCGGATGTGCGGTGCTCTTTTGCATCTTCGTCTCTTCCTGAATGGCTTTGGGGCGTCTGGCTTCGCTTTCTTCCGGCGCATTGTGTGTTCGCATTGGAGAGCCTCAGCGCGTGCGTGCGCGCACGTCTCAGACAGCATATCGGCACGTTGCTTGGAACAAACAGTCGGCTTCCTTCATCGAAAGCGGCTCTCGATCGATTGGGGCCATCGTGACGTGGCCGGGCGTGTTCTATGGGAGCATGAATACGCGCGCTGAGTGTGCGCAAAAGGTTATTGGACTCGCGAATTCGGCTCCACATAGAAAGGCTGCGCTTATAAGGAACGCCGTTAAGTTAGATTCGAGAGAAAGCAAGAGCTGACACGTATGCGGCTTGCCCGGCGAGCCGAAAGTGCGTGTTATAGGACCGCGTCTGGGCGTGCCCTTCACAGACCACGCTCGCCAGATATACCTAGCTGTGCTCGCGGCCGCGTAGAGGTCGTATATACAGCCTGCACAGCCTTGTGATCGTTGATTATTCCCAAGGAAGTTCAAGCTACGTAAACACAGAGGGCGCATTGAATGACGGAACGGAACAATGACAGGGAAACGAACCCCCGTTTCGGCTGCGGCCTCAATATGGCACAAGCACTTGTACGTTGCTTCGTCTCGGGTTGATGGCGACCGATGCTGGAGCCAATTTAGCAGCGAGATTTTCCGGCTGTCACGGATGGGATCGAAGTTTACGCCGTGCATCAATCCAGAAAGAGCACGCGAGCATCCAAGCCGGGAACAAGAACTGTGGCAAACAATACGCTGCACGTTTTTCAACGAGCAGCTCATAGTTATCTTCGATTTCGCTTCGTGTTTAACTTCGCGCTTTTTCTGAGGAAGAAAAATGTACAGAAAAAAAACAACAACGTAAGGCCGCATTTGAGCTTCATGCCGATTACCTGGGAGCGTTTCGACGCACCGATGTCGGCGTATACACGCTCAATGGTCCGGTTCCCACGCTCAATCACGCCCTGCATACTTTCCTCCCATCTTTTTTTTTTAAAATACCAGTCTCCAAAATGAGCTTCCATTTATTTTCTTTGGCTCTCCCCACGGCGCGGCCGTGGCTGCCTCACCCGCCCTCTTTGCGTTGCGTGACAGCGCAAACATTGCTCTTTAAAGGGGCTCCATCATACTGCCGACGTGGAAACAAACAAAGGGCTCTTCTAAAACCCCTCGAATCTTACGATATTGCTAGGCACGCCTATAGAAGACAACAATGCAGAGGTGGTACCCAGAACTCAAAGCCATCAAGAAAAGCCTACTGCGACTGAGGGAGCTGAGCGTTTGGGAACGAGAAGCGGCTTAACGCCGTAAAAAAAACCGTTTACGTAAAGATTCGATACCCTGACGCCTCATTCCTCTTAGACTTTTGCATGATACGTTACCACTGAGCTTGTGTGAGGTTTGGCTCAATCTCCATTTTATTCCACTTTTACAGTTACGTTAGTATTGCTTACTATTACTTGAAGAGAAAAAGATGGTAGGCGTCTCTGCATAGAGGTGGCGGTACGTACCACCGCATTCGTTTTAAATTGTAGCTTAACAAACGTATTATTTATTCCCGTGTACAAATGACGAATTTGTGGAGGACGTGATGCCGTAGACCATCAGCAGAGGGCTTCATAATCTGCGTGTCATTCGAGACTTTGGCGCCAGAAATCAAGGTGTGAGTGCTGGAAGCAGGGAGAAAGTGTTGCTGGTGAGGAGGCACGGGCATGCATAATGGCCCTCGACTGAACGTCGCGTTGTGGGGGCTACGTGAGCAACTCATCCGTTCCTCTTGAACTCAAACTCACGTCTCAATCCTTTGTCGACGACCGCCACTGCGGGACATCCCTTTCATTCGATTGTTCGCAAATCGACGAGTCTCTCATGAATACAATCCCGGTTCGCTGTCTGAGAAGACTGGCGCGTGATCCGGTAACAATGAAAGGCCCCTTTGGGGGGGCTTCCCTGTGATACGAGCGACGGGCCTCCCCGGTGGATAGGGAGGGATGCTGTTGACACAACTAAACGGTTTTCTATGATTTCACCCCGAGTATAGCTCGAAAGCCGGGGAGGTCGGGTCATATTTGCTCCTCGGGTGTCATGCGGGGTATACAGTGACGTAGTGCCAGTCAAATATCTACGAGTACAGCGCGGTATGTGCACATTTTTGTCGCTTCAGAGCCGAACGGTCTTTCACGCATGTCAACAGAGCTTTCATGCATTATCTTTCAGGTGATTTATAATCTTTCCGGACATTTCTTGCAGGATACAGGCAATCGATCTAAAACGGCTCTGTACTTTGTAGTTCGATTAAACACTAGCTCATGCGAAGATGCCATTGGGCGGTGAAATATTTACAGATATGTATTGTTTTTAACTCTCAGTCCGCTCCCCTGATTACTGTGTACACAGCGCACCCTACTGAGTCTTGAGAGAAATCCTGGCTAATTGGACTAGCTGCTGATTCATAGCAGCGCGAACACTTCATATATAATATTTAGCATAAAAGCCTCTTCTGGATGAGGACACACATTGGCAGCCCCCCTTGTTTGACAGGACAACATGGATAAGGACTCAACTTTCTTCCCCCCTTTATTTTTTGCCACTTTCATCTCCCTCCCCTCGTGCAGAGTAGCCAACCGAGCATTGCCTGGGTAACCTCCCTGCCTTCCTGTCCTGCTGTCTTTATGCCCCCCCCCCCGTAATCAGAACAAACCACGTGTCGCGCACGGCGCACAGCACTGAACTGCAGGCATGTAATTCATAATTCTCCTATAGCAAATATCACACAAACAAGATATGATTTTAGTGTCGCTTAGGCGTTTTGCACTGCATAAATAGTAGAGTAGATATTGCGTACAGGGCAAATACTTGCCGTGCAAGCATGGTGTTTATATCTTTTGTTCACTTTTTTTTTCATTGCGTCCGAATTTCTTCCTGAACGGCTGGAGCCTATATATTCGTCTCTAAATCAAATACTTACCTCACTAGGCTCGGTATGCGCATATCAGCAACACTGCCTCGCAAAACGACCACGATCGTAGACTGCTTCAGCATGCTGGATGACGTAGGCGCTGCCGTCCTGGGCGCCCGGCTTATTACAAGCAAGCGTTCTCACACAGCACCACGTAACGCACATTGTTTCCCGGCCGAAATCACAAGCAGAGTGGAATATTTCCCCAGCGCTAAACCACTTCCGTGATCCTATATAAATTATCGATAAACGCCCTCGGTTACCCCATCGCGCATACATGTCATAATAAATCAATACGCGACAATGTCAGGCTCAGTCTCGACGCTAAGCAGCTGATGACGATGCGTACGAAACTGCGAAGAAGGATGGATACCTTGGCGAGTTGGTTGGCGCTCGTCGGAGTCGTCTTCTATTAAGTATTTCGTCTGTTTAGCGCTGTGTATACCACCCACAATTAGCTACAATTACGAAGCCCAAGAATGGTGCGCCGGCGCGGCCCACACGAGCGAGGCACGCGTTCTGTTGGCCGAACAACAGAAACAACTCGCCCATTGGGGTCGCCTAAACACTTTACGTTCGGGCAATTAATCGACTAGTACTACTGCTACTTCCTCGGCATGCTGTACTTAATTCTCCTGCGGTGTATAAATCGACGCCAACGGGTGTGTGCGCGTGCGCGCGTGAGTGAGCGTGTGTGTGTGTGCGTGCGCGGGCACCCACGCGTAGTGATAAAGAGCACAGGTGTATATGTAGAAAACGAGCTGCCCTATTAAGGCTAACGCGGCCCCTGCTCTATCAAGCATCACTGTACTGCATATGGCTGTGGTAGCCTTTCCTAGTGAACGTGATTTTGGAGTTGGGTTTTGATACACCTCATCGCAGCAAGCGAGCTGTAGGGTTTTAGGACCGCCAGGGGGCGTCGAGGAGTACGGACGCGTTCACGTCGGCTCCGCGAAATCGGTGATTTCATGGCGGATTTTTTCCTACGTTGACCGTAAATGTCCTTGAAACCTGTTTCCTAAGGTGCAAGCAACCCGAGGATACGACATTTGTGCCTGTAAGTGCATCTTTAAAGCCTATATCGTCACTCCAAGTTCGCCAGCGCTACACACTACGATAGGCCTACTTCGACCGGGAAGGCGGCGACCGGCGAGCTCCCGCCATCGCCGACCGCGCCCGGCTCCACGATGACGATGGAAGTGGCGGTGGTGGGAACCGACATCGACCCCAAAGAAACCGAAAAAGAAGAATGGATTATGCGACTGAAGAAGCGAGCGGAAAAATTGGAGAACAACGAACGCCACCTAGGACACCAACATGGTGCCGGAGACGCGGCGGCAGCGAACGCCGCCACTGTTGCGACGACCGACGGCAGCGACACGAGAGCCTACAGAGAGGCAGGACGGAAACTCGCTGAACGTTCAATAGCCTCAGACCTCCCGAGACTTCCAGCGACCGGATGGAAAGTAGTTCTGCGTCCCAAAGAAGGACTCACAATGCTGAAGAGCACCACCGAGATGAGAATTGCGGCGGCCATCAGGGAGAACGCCGGAATCAAGGACGAGGAGGCACTGAAGGACAGACTAGCTATAAACGCCAAGCAAGGAACGATTACCTACCACTCGCCTAGCTACGAAAACGCGAGGAAGGTGGAGAAACTAGAAACTGTCAAGATCGGAGACAAGGAACGCGGTGTGACCACCTACATGAACGCACCAGAGAGTTGCGGCAGGGGAGTCATCCATGGAATTGATGTGGAATACACACACAAGTATGTACTAGAAGGACTGAACATTAACGGATTCAACCCTCTAGTCATAGATGCACGAAGAATGGGGAAGACTAAATCTTTCCTAATCACCTTTGAAGAAGAGAAAGTACCACGCAGAGTAGTCTTGAGCGGAATCACTTTCAAGTGCTTTCTATACAAGAAACGCTATGAGGTCTGTTACAAGTGCGGAGGACTTGGCCACCGCTCGGACGTCTGCGACAGTGAGGTGACCAAGTGCCGCGGCTGTGGCATGACATCGCCCCCCGAGGGGCACCAATGTACACCGCAGTGCCAACTATGTGGCAAAGAACACTACACCGGGGACAAGAGGTGCAAAAATCTCTTTCGCACCCCTTATATTGTCAAGAAACGCCGATGGGAAGCCAAACAGGAGGCTGAAGAAGCGAAGCAAGAAGACCGAAGGAACAGCCGCTCCCGTGATAGATCCGGCAGCAGAACGAGGTTTCGGTCAGAGTCGTTCCCCCGGCTACCAACCGGACAGCAACAGCCACGCAAGGAGCAAGCTGCAAAGGTGAGCTGGTCAGCTAAAGTTTCCCAGGACTCCGAGACAGTTAAAGAATTAAAAGAACTTATTAAACAGCAGGCAGATCAGATTAAGACTTTAACTGATTATATTAAGAAGCAAGAAGAGCGGATCAAAATGCTAGAAACGACAGCTAAACAACCCGAGGAAAACAAACCGCAACAGGAAAAGGCAATGGCGCCTATGCAAGTGGAGCAGGATAGAGAGGTTGAGACAGAGAAGGTTGAAAAACCCCGTTCAAAAAAGAAACGTACCAAAGAGTCGGATCTTGAGACCAAATTCGAGCAACTAAACGACAAACAACAACAGGACATGAAACTACTGAACGGAACACTAATGCAATTCATGAAACAAGTCACAGAAACGATCAGAGCAGAATTTGCAAAGCGAGACGCTGCTCTCACGGCGGAATTTGAGAAAAGGGACCAATGGATATACGCGGAATTCCAAGCAACCAAAAATGCCTTGGCCAAAGAACAATAATACTATCTGGCAGTGGAACTGTAGGGGCTTTCTGCGTAAACGGGCCGTTTTACAATCGTTCCTTGCAAACGGAGACAAACCCGAAATTATAGCTTTACAAGAGTGCGGGAAAAACGCGAAGCTGCCCGGTTACAAATCGTACCCGGGCCGAGGGGACAACACGCAGGTTGCCACCCTTGTCAAACGCAACGTTACCGCGCTGCAGCACGAGACAGGGCACGTCCAATTAGATCACACTCTAATCGAAATGATACCGCGTAAGCGGAGAGAGAAAAGCCTATTCGTCTTAAACGTATACAGCTCTCCGAAACAGAGAAAGGATTGCGGCTTCGACAGGCTATTCGCAAAAACGAAACAGATAGCGGGCAAAAACCCTATCGTCATTGTCGGGGACTTTAACGCTCATCATCCCGCATGGGGATACAAATATACGCAAATCAAGGGCAGAGAACTCTGGGACAGCATTCTCCACAATGAGCTCATCTTGATCACTGACCCCATCAAACCAACAAGACAGGGCAATAGCGTGAGTAGGGACACTACACCTGACTTAACACTCACCGGAGGCCAAATCACGGCAAGGTGGTGTAACACGGGGGAGGACCTAGCAAGCGACCACAAAATTATTGAGATTGTGGTAGAAGACGGACCGCCCACACCGAGACCCAAAAAGGTCGCAGCGGTAAATTGGGATCTATTCAGGGCGAACCTTCCTACCCGAGACGCAATCAGGGACATAGAATCTTGGGGCACAGACCTTCTCGCAGCAGTTAAAGAAGCCACCGAAGAGGTGGAAGCAGACGAAACGCAAGAGGAGGTAGACAGGCGTATGATAGGCCTGTGGCGCAAGAAAAGAGAGCTAGAAGAAAACCTTGCTCAAAACAAGGGGAACAGAAACATACGTAAGCTCCTAGCCAAACAGAATAGAGATATCGAGGAGCACGCGCTTAACTTAACCAGACAAAACTGGGGTAGTATCTGCGAGCAGATGGACCGCAGAATCAGCAAAGCCAACACGTGGAAAATGCTCAGACATCTCTTAGACCCGGACAAGACAAAGTATGAGGCACGACAACAACTACAGAAACTCGTATATAAATACGAAGGCACTAGCGATCAACTAATCTCTGAAGTGAGGGACAGGTACTTGAGGTGCACACCACCCACACCCCTCCCCGAGTACAAGGGCGCAGAGAATCCTCTTCTAGATGGGCCCATCACCATCGGAGAGGTTAGGGCGGAGTTGAACAGACTCAGAACTAAAACTGCGGCAGGTCCAGACAGAATCAGCAATCGCATGCTGAGGAATTTGGATGATGCATCAATTAGAAACCTTACAGCGTACATGCAGGAATGTTGGGACAAGGGCCGAATACCACCTTCGTGGAAAGAGGCCAACCTAGTCCTTATTCCAAAACCAGGTAAGAAACTAAGTCTCGAAAACCTGAGGCCCATTTCGCTTACCTCATGTGTAGGTAAGCTAATGGAGCACGTTATTCAAATGCGGCTAAACAGATTCCTAGAAGAACAAAAGCTTTACCCCGACACAATGATCGGATTCAGGACACATCTTTCTGCATGCGATGTTATGCTTCAACTTAAAGAACAAGTGCTAGACAACGAAACAGCTGATACCAGAGTAATAGTCGGCCTTGACGTGGCCAAAGCTTTTGACAACGTTGACCACGCAGCCATACTAGAACGCTTAGAAACTCTAAATGTAGGGGGAAAGGTATACAACTACGTGAAGGACTTTCTTTCAAACAGAACAGTTACTATCAGCCTAGGAGGGAAGGAAGAGAAAGGCATAAGGCTGGGCAACAAAGGTACTCCCCAAGGCTCGGTCCTATCACCGACACTCTTCAATATTGCAATGATTGGCTTACCACAGAAATTGACGCGTATAGAAGGGCTCAACCACACAATATACGCGGACGACCTCACCCTCTGGGTTACCAGAGGCAGTGACGCGCACATCGAAGGTACCCTCCAAAAAGCGATCGAGGAAATTGAGTCGTACCTAAAACAAGTAGGACTCAAATGTTCTGCCGAGAAATCTGAAGCGCTCTTCGTCGGCCCACAAAAGAGACAAACAAAGCCCCATGAACATGGGATAACGCTAACGGTAAACGGGGACAAAATACCATCAGTGGAGATGATTAGAGTACTGGGTCTTACGATACAGACAAACGGTAAGAACACCGAAACGATACGAAAACTCGAATCGAGTGTAAGCCAGACGTGTAGGCTACTCAAAAGAATAGCAAATAAACACGCGGGAATGAAGGAGACGAACCTCTTAAGACTAGTTCAGTCATTTGTAATCAGCAGAATCACATACGTGGCACCATACCTACGGCTAGCCAAAGCAGAAAAAAACAAGATTGAAATCCTAATTAGGAAAGGCGTCAAAACCGCTCTGGGCCTCCCCCCGTACACATCCACCCAGAAAATTCTGAACATGGGGATTTCAAGCACCCTAGACGAGCTCATTGAGGCTACCAGAGTAGCGCAACAACAACGACTTCTACGCAGCCATTCGGGGCTAAAAATACTAGAAAAGCTAGGCTTCGAACCTCGAGCGCGGCTCAAACACACGGAGAATATCCCAACAGACATAAGGAACAAAATCAGAATCCCACCACTCCCAAGGAATATGCATCCGGTACACCATGAGGGTAGGCGAAAGGACAGAGCAAAAGCTCTGCTGAAAAAATTAGCCAATAGACAGGACGTGGTTTACACGGACGCGGCGGAATATGAAGGCAGAACGGGTTTCGTAGCCCTGGCGACCAGGGAGGGCGGAGACAGAGTCTCGTGCTGCAGCACCCAACAGAGTGATGCAACAGCGGCTGAGGAGGTAGCCATTGCGCTGGCTTTAACTCAACGGAATGTTAGGATGATTATAACAGATTCCAAATCGGCTATCCGCAACTACAACGCAGGCAGGGTATCTGTCGAAGCAGTCAAAATTCTCACAGCCGGCCCGACACCGGCAGAACTAATTAACCTTGTTTGGACTCCGGCCCACGAGGGCCTCCGGGGAAACGAGACAGCGCACGCATTGGCCCGAGGACTCACACACCGGGACCCCAATGCGGTCTCGTCGAGTAGAGAGTCCCTTCAGACGAGCGAGGAGCTGAACACGTACCAAGATATTCTTAACCATTACAGATTAGGAAGACAGACATTACCTGGCGCATGCAAGGGCCTCAGCAAAAAGGAAGAGGTCATATGGAGAAAGTTACAGGCGGGAGTTTTTCCGAACCCACTCGCACTAAGCAGATGGCATCCGGAGATCCAAGACCCCAGGTGTCAACAGTGTAATGAAATAGCAGACATGATCCACATGGTGTGGACATGCCCTAGCCACAACAAACCAGACAGGAATATAGAGTCCTGGGAGGCTTTAATGGCCAGCCAGAAAGAAGAACAACAAAAAGAAGTCATCCGTCTGGCCCTGGACACCGCTGAATCCCAAGGGATCCCAGCCTGCTGAAAGGGGAGGAAGATGACGGCGGTCAAGACTCGTCTTTTTCGCCCTCTGATTCCTTGACGGGTGCAAATAAAGTTATTTCATCATTTCATCATGTAGGGTTTTACGTTAGGTGGCTTGACAACTCACATTAGGCGCACGAGGCTAATAACTCAATATGACAGAAAAATTTTGCGCACGCTAAGAAAGTACAGTTGTGTAACGGAACGCGTAGCATGTAACTGCAAGCAACTCGTTTATTAAGGTCTGTTGACTGCGTCCTATATAGTTATTTCAGGCATCATTTAAAGGGACAGGTGACGCTAGCTGCCTGCCGACTCCACCTGCTTCAATGTAGCTGTTCGAACAGCTTTCGGAGTGCTAAGGGCTTATAAAGAGACCCAACCAGGAACCAGGCGCATACCTGCAACTGTTATAAAGGAAAGTACGTTGGGCGGTGGTCGCGAGAAAGCATCACGCGCGCACCTATATATGGGTGTGCGGTGCGTGCCAAACTGCTTCTATTGCTCGTCCACCTGCATACCTATCCCCACGATGTTGCACAAAAGTGCCCTCACAAGCCGAGAGCCATTTATCATCAGCAAAAGCTTCGGTAAAAGCGACAGTGGCCTATCGCTGCCTCAACTACTCCTGCATAGGGTCCGCTGTCTTTTGTGCAGATCCCAAATGCGACGTCAGTCGACGAGACGAAAACGTAAAGCGTGTTATAAATGAGCCCGGCTCCGCGACGTGTATTCCTGAATATGCAGGCGGGCGGCTTTCCCTGCAGCTGCCGCGCGAAGCCAGTAGCCGCAACAAGCCTGGGAAGCGAGCGGCGCGGTACCGCCCTAAGTGGGGCTGACTAATGGTGATCCTTAATCAAGCTCCCAGCAGCCCCTCGGCGCCTGAACGCTCGGCTCTTCCGGCTTTACCACAGAGTCGGCCTTGGCTACACGCCCGCTGCTGCGCCGCCTATAGCTCGCACAGCGTGTAGTACCTTGGTCGAGCTTAACTTTCGAAAGCGAGTCTGCACGCAGCCATGTTTGCATGTTTGTATTATCACTCTCTGCCTTTTCTTCGTGCCCTGCCGTGGTGGCTCAGTGGTTAGGGCGCTCGACTACTGATCCGGAGTTCCCGGGTTTGAACCCGACCGCGGCGGCTGCGTTTTTATGGAGGAGAAACGCTAAAGCGCCCGTGCGCTGTGCGATGTCAGTCGACATTAAAGATCCCCAGGTGCATGGTCGAAATTATTCCGGAGCCCTCCACTACGGCACCTCTCTCTTCCTTTCTTCTTTCACTCTCTCCTTTACGCTTTCCTTACGGCGCGGTTCAGGTGTCCAACGATATATATGAGACAGATACTGCGCCATTTCCTTTCCCTCCAAAAACCAATTATTATTATTTTCTTCGTGCACCACTCCCCTTACAGTAGCTCCGTCGTGGGCGCTGCAGGCACTGCGTAGTTAACTAATTTACAAACTGCTTAAATAAAAAGTTATCTAATACGCGCAGTTGTTCTCACCGTGACTTAGCGACTGCATACTGGAATTTAGGTCATCTACTTACGATGACTGGTCAAAAGGAATCCTATCATCGCACGCTGCCGAAAGTAGAACTACTGTGAAATCCTGAGAAAGGTTTTCTCTTGGTGCTTCTCCGTAAATATAGGTGCAGACAGGGTTACGACACCACAGAAGTTATTATACGCGCTGGAATGATGATAGTGGCGCAAACAAGCAGCTGGGGAGGAACAGGTCTCGCTTTGTAGGCTGTTAGTTCGAAAAAATTGACTACAGAGAAACTATAGAATAGTTGTGCTGCGGGCAATGGAAGCCAAAGACTTGCAAAGATCGGCACTCGATTCCTCGCATTCATAATTCTCAAATATAAGGTGGCGCTAACGTAAAGAAATACAAACTTGCGAACGCGTACTTTCAATACAGCGCAGCTTCGCTCTTCCAGTTACGTGTTGAAAAGTCTCGATGCAGACAAAATTAAGTACCTTGCCTTTAACCAGCAGAGGAGGCGCTTATTCGGGTGGTGGACTTCCATCAGGATCGTTCAAGATTAGAGCAATGTGTTCAGAAGTGCATGTACAGGTGTGGAGTTTTCAGGGCTCGGAATCCACGACAAAGGTCAACTTCTTTGTGGTAGCTAAGCAGGAAATCGCAAAATGAAGATTTTTTGTGCACTTCCCTACGCAATATGCTCGTTGCATACACAACTCACGTCAGGCCGCGCTTCGAGGCACCGAGGATTGCTTCCGTATTCTGAAAACTTCTGCCGTCACCTGCATACGGTTATTCCTTGCATTCCGATTTTGTGCTCGTCTGTGTCGTCGTCATCGTTTCAATTCCTTAATGGGAGCATTTAATTTATAATTTCCTGCGTCCTACGTCACACACTGCGCTTTGTGTCAAAAGCGTTATCACCTCAGCGCGCACACCGACGTTGATGGACACGTTAGTTTCCAGTGGCGCCACAAAGCGGAGCAGTGGTCTGCGGTTTCAGATAGATAGATAAAGAGGAGGAGGGAAAGGCAGGGATGTTAACCAGAAAGGGGTTCCGTTTGGCTACCCTGCACTGGGGGAGAGGAATTAGGGGACTAAAAGGAGGAAGAGAGAAGGGGAAAAGGCATAACACACGCACAACGCTGTCACAATTTGTCACTCAATCCAGTCGCTCTCAAGTAGGCAAAGAATGCCTTGTATGCCTTGAGGACAGTCGACTGCTGTGGCCACGGACCGAGGATCTTTTGCTCTTTTAATGGGCGAGAATCGAGGCGGTCCAGGGCACAAAACAGTGTATGTCTTGCACTCGCAAATGTAGGGCACTCACAGAGAAGATGAGCGATGGTCTCCTCACAACCAGAGCTTTCACCGGCACGACTGTCGGCCATCCCCATCCGGAAAGCATAGGGGTTGGTAAAAGCAACACCGATCCATAAACGGCATAACAATGTTGCTGCACGACGTGCTAAGTTACGTGGAAGACGAAGGCGCAGTCCAGGGTTCAGTGCCTTGAGGCGGAGGTTGCAAAACTCTCCCGTGTTCCACGCTGAAAGTGGGAGCTCCAGCGCCAAAGGGCGAAGCCCACAAGCAGCGTCAGGTCTTGATATTGTGATCCTCACTGGAAGTCCGTCGTTGTGAGCAGAACGCGCAGCCGCATCGGCCTGATTAATACCACAGTGCGGTTTCAGGCTGACTGCACAAGCACCAGTTCACAGAGTGCGTGGCAAGAGAATTACAGCGAGAATTACAGCGCATAGCGATAGGTTGCTCCCATAAGAGAAAAACTCTCGAGTGTCGTGTTTCAACCTTTCCTTGTTGATATGGGACTGTTCAATCCCTGGAAGAGCCGCGAGATCCTGCGCCTTGCAAAGCAACCGACTGTGATGAGGTCGCTTTTTCTG
This sequence comes from Amblyomma americanum, assembly GCF_052857255.1. Taxonomy (NCBI): domain Eukaryota; kingdom Metazoa; phylum Arthropoda; class Arachnida; order Ixodida; family Ixodidae; genus Amblyomma; species Amblyomma americanum. Next base: position 12,005,991 of record NC_135498.1, on the reverse strand, counting down.
AAAATAGTGTGTGTTGATGCAGGTAGACCACGAGGCGCAAAGTCAGTCTACAGAATGCTTACACCGCGTCCAACATTCTCGGACAAAAATTTTGAAAACTGTTAAAAATTGTAAGATACTCTTATGGAAATATGGAAGGTAACTGTCCGTTTTTCTGATATGTAGCGAAATCTTTCTTTTAAAATGTTTCCATCGATCGGATCGAATAGTTAAGGCTGCCATAGAAAACCAATGGGGAACGCTTTTGATGATAGCAAAAACGTTAATAGAACAAAAAATTCAAGACTACCGTCGGGTTATCTGCGGATATATTGATTGTTATAGTGAAATCTTACATTATATGAAAAAAATTGCGTTCATAAACGGTTTCCCGCTCAATAATACTTTTGCCCATAATTGTTGCGCATGCGTACGAATGCTTGCGCGACGCTTGTAGCACAGTGAGAAATTAAAAGCCAGACGGCAGTACTGTGTGGCCTGCTTACGTGATGTGGGTGCAATCCTTTACAAAACAAGAAAATACTCCCTTTTCAACACAATAAAGAAGAAACATAACAGCATCCCGGTTTATTGGATAGGACGCCAGTTATGTAACTGAAAGGTAGAATGTTCGTCGAGACTCCCGTTTCGACGAACGACTCAGCTTTCCGCGCTTCACATACTGGGAGAGGAAGATCCTGGTTGATGTATGCGTAACAGGCGTCCAGTTATTAATTCAATTTACAAACGGATCACCCAGTTAAATTCATCTATTTGCTTTCAGCAATCATTTTTACGTCGAAACGTGCAGCTTAATCGCCTTAAGTTATTATAATTCTTGTCATTGCAAAACGCAGAGCAAGATGGAACGAAAGAACAGTTTCGCTCTGACAACTGCCACTCGAAGGCGCACTACGCTCGTTTGCCAAAGAGAAAGTATCGAGAGCTTCTCTACTTCCGTATAATGACTCCTTCGAGTAGATTATGAAGTTTAAAATGATTTGCATGATCGTATTCTAGGTACGTCATCTCTTATGCACCTCTTGCCGTTTCAGCTCAATGACCACGTTAAAGAGCCCCAGGTGATCTAAATTAATCCGGAGCCCTCCACATATAGCGTCCCTTGTAGCCCATATGCACCTTTGGGACGATAAAATATATCACACCATAACATAACATACCATAACGTACCGTACCGTGCCATGCCATGCCATGCCATGCCATGCTGTGCCATGCCGTGCCATGCCATGTCAAATAAACGCGAAGCAGATATCTGCTTTGCGTTCCGTATGATATGGTATGGTATGGCATGGCCTGGCACGGCATTGCATGCCATGCCATGCCATGCCATGCCGTGCCATGCGGTGCCAGGCCATGCCATACCATACCATATCATACGGAACGCAAACAGCCATGCCGTGCCATGCCGTGCCATGCCGTGCCATGCCGTGCCAGGCCATGCCATACCATACCATATCATACGGAACGCAAAGCAGATATCTGCTTCGCCTTTATTTGACAAAACTATCGGCGCACTTCATTAATGACGTTTTCTTCTAGCAATACAGGCTACGCTGGGAAAATACCAAAAACTACAGAAACGCAATCACTTACTTTCAAACTTAAAACTTCCCGTTAAAATCTACGTAAGGAACATAAACAAATCAATTTTAAAAATAAATAAATAAATTTAAATAATGTCCACAGGTATAATGCTTTTTGAACCACGATGCGGACATGTAGTCACTATACCGACTTATCTCGTTGCTATTCTCGATCCTGACACTTAAGAACTTTTCCGGGGCTTGCCCCTGTTAACTCCGACCTCGCACTAACGCTAAGGGGGAAGCTGAGCCTTTCTGAGCGGCAAAACAAAAATAGCGCTTATAGTTCACCGTAACGTGGCCTTGCAGCGTTCGAAGAAAATTGGCAGCGAATGAGCGATGAGCGTTTTATGGAAATCTTGTTGCGCACATACCTGAGGCTTGCCGCAGCGGCCAAGGCTGTTTAGTCGTAATAACCTAGATGGTTAGCAATGTCTCTCGGAAGTGCACAGCCCGCTGCTATGCAGCGGCCACAGAATGCGGTGGCCTAAATTAGCTTCGGAGCTTGAAGCTTATAGCGTGGTAATGGCATGCATAAACAAGTGTACCGCAAAGAAAGAAAGAAAGAAAGAAAAGAAAGAAAGAAAGAAAGAAAGAAAGAAAGAAAGAAAGAAAGAAAGAAAGAAAGAAAGAAAGAAAGAAAGAAAGAAAGAAAGAAAGAAAGAAAGAAAGAAAGAAAGAACAATGATGGTCTATATCGAACCAGAATCCGATTAAGTACGAAAAACTTCCACACGGTGGATGGCTAGCACGTGACGTTATGGGCGTCATGGTGGGGCACCACGCATAGCTTCCCCCAGTTAATCTTCCACTGTGCAGGTGGCGCTTAGCGCTTTACACAAATGCGCAGGATTTTTCTGCTGGTTCATTAACACGGCGGTCATGCAACGTCGACGCAAGCCAGCTTAGAATGGGCGGATATCCTGTGATGAATTATCTTAGAGAATATTATCGTGACCAGACAAACAGACTAAAATCTTTCGCTGCTGACATTCTGACTCGGATTCCGTAGAGAACACAGTGAAAAAAAATAATCACAATTGTCCTATGAGAATGATTTACAGAGATTTGAATTGTTTTTCGAAAGGCTTGCATTTGAAACATGTGCGTCGGGCGCGCGCACTGCAGCAGCGCCTTGAAACATTTCTCCGCTGCTTTTGTGAATTTATTCTTTCGTGTGTTTCATGCTTTTCATCCATGGTGGGATCAATACAAGACAACAGCGCGTCATCTCGGAAGCGAAGACAAGCACTTCAATTTCCTAACTCCTGATCTTTTTTATTTTTGTTTTTGTTTTTCATGGCAAGCGACGCGTTTTATTCTAACAAACCAAAGAAACCCGTAGGGGTACGGGAAAGTGTATACTGCATCAACAAAAAGTAACGGAAAGGGCGAAAGCAACTGAAAAGAGGAGATAGGCAAACATCTACTGGTGGGTCTTGCATCGTATCATTTCCTTTTTCTTTCTATTCCAGCTGGCCGCACTTATTTTCAATCTATATGCTCCAGTGACAGCTTTGAACGAATTCTTGTCAAGTTCGATGCTGAGAGAGAATTTAGTTCCTTCGATGCAGGCCAGATCGAAAGAAAAAAAAAGACGCACATTTTTCCCCTCTTGCATTTATTAGTGAACGGCGCCGGTGCGAAAGTATCTAACGTAAAAAAAAAAGAACGTTGCCGCAGAAACCATGGACCAGACACTGAGAGGTTGAGATTGTTAGCTGCTGGAGGGATTAGCCTTGTGAATGCTCTGCCGGCAGTTGCTCCACCATAACGACACTTAGGCTTAATTAATAATAATTTTTTTTTTGGGGGGGGAGGAAATGGCACAGTATCCGTCTCGCATTTCGGCTGGCACCCGAACCACGCCGTAAGGGAAGGGATAAAGGAGGGAGTGAAAGAAGAAAGGAAGAATATTTTTTTTTTGTGGGGGGGGGGGGGGGAGGAAATGGCACTAGTATCCGTCTCGCATTTCGGCTGGCACCTGAACCACGCCGTAAGGGAAGGGATAAAGGAGGGAGTGAAAGAAGAAAGGAAAAAAGTGGTGCCGTAGTGGAGGGCTCTCGAATAATTTCGACTACCTGGGGATATTTAACGTGCCCTGACATAGGCGTTAATCAATATCGGCAATTATCGGCAGAGGTATATGACCTGGGAGATCAGCGTCGGCTTGCGCGCAATTCCCGTAATAGTCATCAACAGTCCAGGTCACAGTCTCGAAGAAATCCTACAAGCAGAAGACACAAGCAGCGCCTGCTATACGCGAGATAATCATTGGTGCTTTCGCATTGCAAAGACATGGTACACGCATGTCTTTGCAATGCGGACGGCGTGTGTCGTCTCACTGCTCGGTTGAGATGCCCACGGATATTGAGACAGATACTGCGCTTTTCCTTTCGGATGAGCGACTGGATTGAAGAGAAAAGCCTGCCGCATGCCGTCTGCGGCCAGACCTTCAGTCGCTGCAGACCGACGTAATTCGCAGCGCCGGGAGGCCAAAATCACAGGAAGTTAAAAGGGCCTTAAACTCGGTTGCATATATGACATACTTGCATATATATGATACGCTGAAATTAATTTCTCTCTCTCTTTTTTTTAAACACGGCGTTTATAACTTTAGACACCGCTGTACACACTATACTGTGCGTGTCTGAATCTGTCACGCACTAACACTCTTCAGCATGGTAAGCTTTCCAAGCCCAGTATTTACGCCGTCTTTCGGATTTACAGCGGCTGCGTCATACACTGAGATGAGGAGTGAACGGGCGTATATGTTACTGCTTGTCAAGCCTTTGATTTTTGATACTCCGGGGAATTCAACGTATACCTATCGAAACCTCTTGTAGAAAATAAAACATTTTGGATAACTGAAGCTGCACCGATACATCGCAGCTGCACACCATCCACGGAAGCGGGATGCCTGGGCGTCGAATCTCGTAATCCGTGACCGCACAAGGAAGCGGCGATGCCTCACAGATACGCAGTTGGGGCGTCACCGATTGAACACGGCCCGTCAAAGGCACGCGTAGAGGCGCCGACATCCGGTCCGGAAACGATGATGCGAGGGAGGAAAGCCCCCCGCGAGAAGCCAGCAATCTATATGCGCCACTGGTCGCCGTCGGGGTACAGTTTCGAGTAAATTCTGTGGGCGATATTCTGAAAACGTCATTTACCCGCGTGTGGTTGGCCAGCACTTCGCTAATTGGCTGTCACTCACTACCTCCTCATGATTATCCGGCGAATCATGTAGCGCGCTTACGTAAAGGAAGCGTTATAAATATGGCGCCGCATTCACAAATCTGCGGGGATAAGGCGGCCGCAGTTGACGCAGGACAGGGTTAATTCGGGGTCTATGGCAGATACTTTTGTCTTGTAGTAGGCATAGGCTAATGATGCTAAGGATGGTGATAATAGCGCTCGCAAAGCTAAAGTTCTCCTACACTCCAACAGGCGGTTCTGCCACCGAGACAGCAAATTGTTTTTCTTTTCTTCTTTATTTTTACGCGAATTTTTGTGCACACGCTTTAACATACAACAGAATACAAGAAACAAATAGAATGCGCGAAGAAGAAGAACAGAATGTTCGGATGAGCTCACCCTTACAAAAATTTCTTCAGACAGCCTATAGACTGCCCATAGACTTCTGTTTATAAAGTCTATAGAATCTCTATAACAAACCCTAGAGGACAGTTTATAGGCAAAACAAATCCTTTAGGCAGTCTATAAACTTTCGATAGATTTATGGCCATACAATTTTAATAGACTTTTGTTCATAGACAGTCTATATACTATGAATAGACAAAATATCTATAAGAAAGCAGTAAAGTCTATAAGAAGTCTACAGACTGTTTACAGACCATTTTGCGCATTTTGCTTCTCACTGCGCGCTCCGTTGCCGGGGTAGAAAAGAAAGCATCGTTCAATAATTAAAGCTCCTGAGGAACGCCGACATCCTTCACAGTGTGAGATAAGCGCACCAGCGCTGCAGGCGTATAAACACGTACGCACGTATGCAGGCAAGAAGTTACAGGAAAGGTCACCGAACTGCGGGATGCCCCTTCCGGGAGCCCCAGCGCGCATACAAATAGCGCGCGAATTGTGACATCACGAGGGTCTATTTACACGTTGATGATGACAACGAGTCGACGCGGCGGGGCATCCTGTTGCAAACAGTGTCTGGGGGGAAAAACGGCTTGAGATCGTCGCTTCCGATAAAAGAGAGGAAAAAACTATATAGAGACGATGGAGGGGGTCAAGCGCCGCTTACACAGGCGGGGGTCGTTATCGAGTTCCCGCGAACTCCGCCGCATCTCAGCTCATTACGAGAGTGCTGAGGCAGCACGGTTACCGTCACAATCGTTGCAATGCACGCTCCGGCCAGTTACCCCTCAAAGTCGAGTAGGCAGACTCTTGGGCAAGTTGGGAAGACATTCTTGAAAACTAACAGTACAAAAATATCGAACGAAGAAGAGAGCATATTGAAGTTGAAGTTTGAAGTTTATTTGACATCGATTTGTCAGAGGTGACGGGACAAAAGGCAATTCATTTTTTGCCTGACGTGGCCCCGTCACCCGTTACATTGCTCAGGGGGGTGGCAAATTATACAGCAAAATACACAAAGCAAAACAAGAAAAGTAACAACATCGCATACTTACTACATGAATTATATGTAAGGATCAATGAGTTACACATAATTAACACAAATGCAATGAAAAATGAAGGAAACAACAACGCATAGCTAAAATGTCTGTAGGACAAAAAAAAATTGACATAGCAAACAATGAGATACATAGAATTAACATACAGGCAAGGGGAGAAATAGCACGCAAATCAAAAACAATGAAAACCGCATCGCATGTCTCCTACGTCTTTAGGTGCAACTGACCTTGATTGAAAAGCTTTCTAAACGGCGAACGTTTTTTTTTTTTGGAAACGTTAAAACGCACAAAAAACACTTTATGCCCTTTTTTTTTGTTCCCCGATTGGAAGGCTTTTCAGTAAAGGTCAGTTTAAAATTAGTGCACCGTCCATCTGCTCTCTTCTAGTCTCGTCCCTTGCTTTTTGGTGCGTAGGCGCTAATCCTATGGATACCAGCCCCGAGCAAAATCGTGCCTTGTCTGCTCCCTTGTCTGTTCGCAGCTGACTTAGCTCGAGCGCTCCGTCCCGCACCACCACCCGCTCGTTGTCGTCTCCTACGTAGCACAAATCCGTGTTTTCGCACTGATTCGAATACCCGTTTTCAAATATCAGATAAAGTTGTCCGACGCCGTCTTATTGAGCTCAAACACAGCTCTCAAAGGCATTTGGCGAGCAAAGCAGGGGAGCTGGTGAATAGTGATAGCCGTGTGAGCATTTTGGCGTTATTATAAGGCAGCCACACGATACGCGAGATTTGCTAGCGCAGCGGATACCCGCTGGCTGAACGTTTTGCTGTGCCGCGAAATGCACACGCCGCGCTCTCGTGTATCGCCCGTTATAGCGAACACCCTATAAAGCGATCAGACCAGAGAGGAGATCGTGACCGGAGGCGCCGATGCTCAGGTTCGTTGCGTCCACGCCAAACTAGAGTCGATGGGGAGCACTAGTCAGTGCGGCCGACAAGGGCAATGCAAACACTCTCCCAATCAGCCCCTAACGATAGAGGAAGCGGCGCATCGACACGCAAGGAAAGAATGAAACTACCCAGAATTCAGCTGGAAGGTGGGAAAAATGCAAGTAAATAAAGGAGGCATTATGTACAGCGGTGTACGCAGTAAATCTGCTCGGTAAAAGAATCGGAGGATCGATCTGGCGTACGTGCACTCTATGCGATGTAGGCCGCTGAGGTAAGCGATTTGACCTCCGAGGTCGAGCCCGCCGACGTGGTCGATCGCGCTGCTATTGTACGCACGTCGACCACGCAGTTAGGCCCAGAGCCATAGGCGCTGCGCCACCTTCGATGCTCGTCTGATAGTGTGTGAGCTAGCGTACCGCCTCTGTAGGCATACTCGTCGCTGAGTGAAATTCTAGACCGCGCCACAATTGCTAAATGTCCTGGAGAGCGAGATTAGGATGCCGATGAGTCCGACCCATTCCCTCCTGCTGCTTGAGAGGAAGTGGACGTGTGTTTCTGCTGACACGGTAACGGGATCGGACAAGCCTGGAGTCATTTCGCGAGCGTTCGCTGCTTCAGCACTTTTTCCTTTTTTTTTCTCGTCACTTTTTATTTTATTTTTACTGGCAACGTTTTCCGCTGAGAACGTATATGCGCACTCAGCTGGCTGTTGAAAATATGCTTTGTGTGCGTTTGAAACCTCGTTGTGTATGAGTAGAGAGAAAGAGCGTATGCTGGGTATACTGACAGAAAGAAAAAATAAAACGTTCAGCCAGTGCCTCAACCAACTATGTCTGTGGTAACTTCGAGCCAAAAATAATCGATAGTATTGAGCGCGTCTAGGCACACACATCTATCAATATATATATATATATATATATATATATATATATATATATATATATATATATATATATATATATATATATATATATATATATATATATATATATATATATATATATATATATATATATATATATATATATATATATATATATATATATATCGTACAGAAGGACGCAGGGAAAGTTTAAGTGTGTATGGTAGACAGAGGTTGGTCAGATGGTTCTTGGTAATCACAAAGTGAACAAGAAAGGGATCATCACGCGTGGTTAGATAAGAAAGGAAATCTTTGCGAAAACTCCAGATCACGGTTGTCCTGTCTTGACCAATATACATTTTTAAAGGTGCTTGAACAAAGGTGTTCCTGCCAACCGTAACAAAACTTCAACGCGTACAGCGACAGCAGGGGCACGTTCAGCGAAATCCCTATTTCCCCGCCGCGGTGGCTCAGTGGTTAGGGCGCTCGACTACTGATCCGGAGTTCCCGGGTTCGAACCCGACCGCGGCGGCTGCGTTTTTATGGAGGACAAACGCTAAGGCGCCCGTGTGCTGTGCGATGTCAGTGCACGTTAAAGATCCCCAGGTGGTCGAAATTATTCCGGAGCCCTCCACTACGGCACCTAATTCTTCCTTTCTTCTTTCAGTCCCTCTCTTATCCCTTCCCTTACGGCGCGGTTCAGGTGTCCAACGATATATGAGACAGATACTGCGCCATTTCCTTTCCACCAAAAACCAATTATTATTATTATTATTATTATTATTATTAATCCCTATTTCCTTCCACCCTTCTCTCTCTCTCTCCCTCCCCCCTCACCCCTTTTTCTCGCTCCTCCCGCACCCCATGACTGTTCGTTGCAACCGCTACTCAAGAACAAAGCGGAAAATGCCCCTGAAAATTAAGAGGCCCTCCAGCCAAAGGCGTAAACCGGTTTTCAAGACGTCGCGGTTAATCCGCGTTTATACTACTGTGTAACGAGCGATTTATCCGTCATTAATCCCTCGTCACAGTAGTGTGACAGCGGATTGACAGCTACGTCGTTAAGATCGGTGGACGTCATTGGCTGGAGGGCCTCTTTTGAGGGGCCTTTTCAGCTTTGTTCTTGAGTTGTATATGACTACAATAGAGCTTACCCGTGACACTGATGCGAGTGTAAAGGCATATAAACGCAACCGACATCTTACACCCGTACCCGCAGTTACAAAACACTGTGACTGGCATCAGCATTACGCGCCATCCAAGCTGAAGCCTTAATTCACATTGCCACAGGGCTAAACGCCCGGTGAATAGTTTACATTAATGTAGTCGAGGGTTTGACGGCATACCGTCTGGTCAGGAATCATGGTGATGAGGACTGCTGGTCACTGGCCAAGGTCAAAAGATGAAGACGTTTCGGGAGCTTGGACAGTGACCAGCAGTCCTCATCAGTTTACATTAAATTCACCCAGAACGAAGCAACGAGTGCCAGCAGGCAGTATTTCTCAGTTCCCCGTGTGTTTTAATAAGAAAACCAGATTTGTGGCTGAAGAGAAAGAACTGCACGGAGGAGCATTTGAAACAGCCTCGTGGTTTTGATCCAAGCTGGACAGGTGCCATCTTTTGTTCCTTTGTGGCTGTTTCTTTCTAAACATGAAGTAACAAAGTGATCCAAATCTCCAGAGCTGTAAAGACGATATATCTTGTCTGGACTGGTTTTCATTTCGCCGACTATAGGTTTGTATTGTGTATTACCTCGCACAACGATATTCGGCGCACATAATCTTGTGCATCAAAGGCCACCCGTAAGTAATATCTTTGTGCGCGATTAAAATTTCCGCGCATTAATGAAGCGCAAGGTCAAGAACGAGAAAAACATAAGCATGCCATAAGGGTCGCAAAATAACCTTTCCTACTCGTCCATGCTGTATCAGTGAAAAAACGGGTGAATAAAGAAGAAAGTTTAACAGACATGCCCAGCAGATGAAGATGTTGCACACGCCGAATCATCCACGGGCAACACTTTGAAAAAGTCGCTTCCGCCGACTACCGGCCGTTACAGAGCAGTGCGCCAATAGAACTGATATCGCGTTTCGCTATCACCTCGTGCTTTCTGGGACAGGAAATGACTCCGTGGAGGCAACGACAAGGGTCCGCGCCTTTCTGAGAGCAAAGGCTTTCCTAACTCTTGGCTCAAGAGGTTCTTTGAACACAGGCGGAGCCCGACGAAATCGATCGAGTGCACACATATGCCGGCGTATCGCGCAGTTACAAGTTTTCAACGACAGGATACGGCTGCCGCGCCTGTTCATTTCCGTTTCCCTGGGACCCAACTGTACTGGGTGGCTTCTATTGGTTTTTTGTTTTTTCTTGGGGGGGGGGGGGGTTGTTTTTTCATAATTTTCTGCATGCTTCTCTTCTTTCTTATATTTTCTACGTGTGCAGAAACAGTACCGAACCATTTTCTTTTCGGAAGTTTCACGGCGCAGATATGAGCATGCCATGAAAGGGAACCCTATGTTTGCCCGCAGGAACCAAATTTACTTTTGCTGCCTGCAGGGAACTGGTAAGATGACTCCGCAGCAGAGCATTCGGAAGACCAGGAACATGTCGAGCCCGCAGCCTTCTCTCCGCACGTCCGTCTCGCCCCGATTCGCGAAACATAATCGCGTTCAACGTCCTCTCGTAACTGGTGTCTCTTCGCCGGCCTAATTCCTGGCAGGCTACAGTGCCCCCCCCATTAGTCTTCGTCGCCTGGCCTCGCTAACTAATAAACGGAGTGAAGACAGGAACAGACGCAGACAAGACGAGTTCTGTGTGAACAAGAAAAACTCCGGGGTTGTTGTTCTCGACAAACAAGAGGTTAACTGTCTCCCGCAAAACCAGGCAGAGAGAGAGAGAGAGAAGGAATAGACGAGAAGGAGAGAAGGGGAGACCTCTGGAAAGCAGGACTAAACGTTCGGAGTTAACATACGAGGGGCGGCGGCACCCAGCCGCTTCCGGGGCCGTGACCAAGAATGCGCTCTCATGCTGTGTCCTGCTGAATACACAAGAGGCCGGGTGTGCGCGCTCTGCGCAGCTTTCACTTCAGCACCGTGGTCGGCAGTTCACGCTTTTTACGCGCGCCAAGCAGGGTGGTCTAAATGTGCACGCGTGTCAGTGCCTGTCCCTCTTCTTTTTCTTGCTCCTCTTCTGCTCAGTGTTAACTGGCACACGCCCGCTGAGGAGTGTTTGCCCTCACTCGGAGGCAGCGGGTCTTGCCAAGATTTAACTGTTGTCTTCGCGCCCCGGTTTGTGCGCATGTTTTTGAGACTGCGCGTCAAGAGCGAGGACTATAAATGCCAGCTAGAAATGAAAGTGCGGAGAGCGTTTTATAAAAAGATAAAAAAATAAACATTACCTAACCTTCCGGAATGTATAGAGAGAGAGTCAAAAGGGAACGTGTTGTCTCCTAAAGACCATGCGAGCGCTCATATAAGCTGAGACACTTTGGTTCGAGGCCAAGTATAGAAGTTTTGGACCAATATTATACTGGCGACTTGACTGGGTTTACTGCACCACTAACTCTAAGCAGAATACTGGAAATTGCCCTCATTCACCTTTTGCGATTGGCAACCGCCGCCGGTGTGTTGTGTATTATGATGTGACGCTCTTGTACTGTTTATTTCTTCTATGAGAAAAGGATGAGCGGGCGCCACTATCAGGCGTCAACCCTTTCGCAGCATACTTAAGGTTATACGTAAATGAAAAAAGATCGCGTAGGAAATCATGTAGTGTAAGCTTGTTCAGCTCGACCCAGATTCCAGCGGGCGCGGTTTCCTGGCGCAGAAGGTGCGGGAGACGAGGCATGCGAGGTGCAGGCTTCAGCAGCCGACTATACGAATACGTTGTTACTAGTCATTCACTTACTTCAGGTGCGCCGGCCCGCTCGTATGTAACGCGGCCCGGCATACCGAACAGGTGTGTTGAATACGCCTATGTTC